>NW_028294287.1:0-45000 GCF_964341445.2 Mesoplodon mirus | reverse complement strand
GGATATTCCATCGTACATAAGTACCACAATTTTTTGAACAATTTTAACTTTCCTGGGATATTTAAGGATTACCCAAGTTGAGGTTCTTGTAAGCAGTGCATCCGTAAATTTTGGGCTGGTTCTGTCTTATTGATTTTCAGTTTTCCCAAGGTATATTCCCTAGATTGGAAGTGCCATTGACTATGTAGCTCTGTTGTTTACATGTTTTAGGGAACACAGTGCACTCCTCCAGAGAGGCAGTTGCCAACTTACATCCCGCCCAACAGCATAAGAAGCCTCCCTGTTCTCCAGGTCCTCTCTTGCCTTTCTGGTTTTTACACATTTTGCCTATGTCCCTTTTGACCGGTGGGAATGGATATTTCCTCGTACTGCAGATTTGCCTTGCCCGCTTGCTTGCTTGGCCAAAAAGAGCGTATGCATTTTCTCCTGAATATATTCAGGAGAAAACGAATACTCCATTTGTGGACAAGTGCATCATTGTCGAAGTTGTGCCCCTCTTCCTGTGCTTGAAAGGTGATTCCAACGTACCTCTTGAAATCTGTTTACTGCGATTCTGCCTCGCTTTCAAGTCCACCTCGTTGCCTTCTTTCAAACAATTTTTGGACGATAGCTGTCCTTTATTACTCTGCCAGTTTGTGAACTGCTGTGCCCCTGAGCTCCATATATCAAATCGTTTTTTGTGAGCTGACCGCAAGTCCAAAATTTCGGTTCAGGAACTATAATGGTTTCCGGCAGCGGGATGAGTCTTTGGTTAATTCTTCTTCCTGCCGGGCAATTAGAGTCACATGTGCCCGTCCAAATGCCTAACAGCTACTCTCTCACTGGTTCTCCCTGGTCCCTTTCATCCTCTGCCAAATTGGCAACCTGTGTTATCCAGGAGGTTAAAGGGGCTGTCTCTCCAAGTTGTGAGATTGATAGTCAAGCAGTTGGAAAGTCAAATTGGAACACCGGTAGAGGGACTATTCCTTGAGTTTTAGAAAGTTTTCGTATTCACATTGTGTCCATTCTCTGGGTTTCCAGTACATGTTATAGCTGTATTAATATTCCCTTCAACCTGGAGAGTTTGGAACCATGGAATGGAGGCCACGCATTATTGTTTTAAATGGTCTGTGTTTCCTCACGCAGTCGCACCAGGCCTCTCAGTCCCAAGTGTCCAGCCTTATGCCCCATCAAGCTGTAGTTGTAGATAGATTCAGTCCATTTTTCCTCAGAGACCCTGAAGGAATTGTAAAGAATTTCCCTGTTTTTTTGTTTTGCTTTTGAAATTCCTTTTTATAGTGGGTTTGAGCTGATTCTCACTGCCATGTTTATGCCAGTCTAGACACATTTGATTCCCTTATGGAGACATATCAATACATAGGTTTTAAGATTCTTACTAGTCAGATATATTCCTCTGTGGAAAATATGGTGTTTTGAGTCCCTTTCCCCAAGGAAGGTGTAGGTTTTTCTATTCCATAGTTGGTTTTTGGAACAGTACCTGTACTTATATCAAACTCTGGTTTTATGCATCACCCCACCTCTCCTTCCCCCTTAAGCAGGCATAAGAGTGTTTTCTAAATGTGAGACTCTGTGCTCTTTCCTAACTCAGTTCATGTGTAGCCATGTTTACAGGATCTTCCTAAATCATATCCTATGATAAGCATCTTTTTCAGTGTGACTTATTTCACTTAGAATCATCGTACCTGAATCCACTCATTTTGCTGCTACGGGTCTTATGACATTGATTTCATGGCTGAGGGATATTCCATCGTACGTAAGTACCACAATTTTTTGAACCATTTTTAACTTGCTTGTGATAATTAATATGTACCCAAGTTGAGGTTCTTGTAAGCAGTGCAACCCTAAATTTTGGGGTGGCTCTGTCTTATTGATTTTCAGTTTTCCCAAGGTATATTCCCTAGACTTGAAGTGCCCTTGGCTATGTAGCTCAGTTGTTTACTTGTTTTAGGGAAAACAATGCACTCCCCCAGAGTCGCAGTTGGCAACTTAAATTCCACCCATCAGCATAAAAAGGCTCCCGGTTCTCCAGGTCCACTTTTGCCTTTCTGGTTTTTACACATTTTGCCGATGTCCCTTTTGACTGGTGGGAAGTGATACTTCTTTGTACTGCAGATTTGCGTTGCCCGCTTGCTTGCTTGGCCAAAAAGGGCGTATGCGTTTTCCCCTGAATATATTCAGGAGAAAACACATACACACTTTTTGGCCAAGTGCATCATTGTCGAAGTTGTGCCCCTCTTCCTGTGCTTTACAGGTGATTCCAACGTACCACTTAAAATCTGTTTCCTGCTATTCTGCCTCGCTTTCAAGTCCGCCTCTTTGCCTTCCTTCAAAAGATTTTTGGACGATAGCTATCCTTTATTACTCTGCCTGTTTGTGAATTGCTGTGCACCTAAGCTCCATTTATCAAATCGATTTTTGTGAGCTGACCGCATGTCCAAAATTTCGGTTCAGGACCTATACTGGTTCCCGGCAGGGGGAAGAGTCTTTGTTTAATTCTTCTTCCTGCCAGGCAATTAGAGTGACATGTGCCCGACCAAATGCCTAACAGCTACTCTCTCATTGGTTCTCCCTCTTTCCTTTCATCCTCTGCCAAATTGGCAACCTGTGAGAACCAGGAGGTTAAAGTTGCTGTCTCTCCAAGTTGGGAGATTGATAGTAAAGCAGTTGCAAAGTCAAACTGGCGCACAAGGAGAGGGACTATTCGTTGAGTTTTAGAAACCTTTCATATTCACAGTGTGTCCATTCTCTAGGTTTCCCGTACATGTTATAGCTGTAGTAATATTCCCTTCAAGCTGGAGAGTTGGGACACATGGAATGGGTGCCAGGCATTATTGCTTTAAAGGGTCTGCATTTGCTCACAAATCTCACCAATCCTCTCAGTCCCATGTGTCCAGCCATATGCCACCTCCAGCTGTCGTTCTAGATAGGGTCATTCCAAGTTTCATCAGAGACCCTGAAAGAATTGTAAAGAATTTCACTGTTTTTCTGTCATGTTTTTGAAATTCCTTTTTATAGTGGGTTTGAGCTGATTCTCGGTGCCATCTTTGTGCCAGTCTAGACACACTTGATTCCCTTATGGAGACATATCAATACATAGGTTTTAAGATTCTTACTAGTCAGATATATTCCTCTGCGGGAAATATGGGGTTTTGAGTCCCTTTCACTGAGGAAGGTGTAGGTCTTTTCTATTCCATACTTGGTTTTTGGAACGGTACTTGTGCTTATATCAAACTCTGGGTTTATGCATCACCCCACCTCTCCTTCCCCCATAAGCAGGCATAAGAGTGTTTCCTAAATGTGAGACTCTCTTCTCTTTCCTAACTCAGTTCATATGTAGCCATGTTTACAGGATCTTCGTAAGTGATATCTGATGATACGTTTCTTTTTCTGTGTGACTTATTTCACTTAGAATCATCGTACCTGAATCCACTCATTTTGCTGCTACTGGTCTTATGACATTGATTTCATGGCTGACGGATATTCCATCGTACGTAAGTGCCACAATTTTTTGAACAATTTTTATATTTCCTGGGATATATAAGGTGTACCCAAGTTGAGGTTCCTGTAAGCAGTGCAGCCCTAAAATTTGGGGTGGTTCTGTCTTATTGATTTTCAGTTTTCCCAAGGTATATTCCCCAGACTGGAAGTGTCCTGGGCTCTGTAGCTCTGTTGTTTACTTGTTTTAGGGAACACAATGCACTCCACCAGAGAGGCAGTTGGCAATTTACATCCTGCCCATCAGCATAACAAGGCTCCCTGTTCTCCAGGGCCTGTCTTGCCTTTCTGGTTTATACCCATTTTGTGGATGTCCCTTTGGACCGGTCGAAGTGATACTTCTTTGTAGTGCAGACTTACATTGTCCGCTTGCTTGCTTGGCCAAAAAGGGCGTATGCGTTTTCTCCTGAATATACTCAGGAGAAAACCCATACGCCCTTTTTGGCCAAGTGCATCATTGTCGAAGTTGTGTCCCTCTTCCTGTGTTTTAAAGGCGATTCCACCGTACCTCTTGAAATCTGTTTCCTGCTATTCTGCCTCCCTTTCAAGTCCCCTCTTTGCCTTCCCTCAACAGATTTTTGGATGATAGTTGTCCTTTATTACTCTGCCAGTTTTTGAATTGCTGTGCCCCTGAGCTCCATTTTTTAACCCTTTTTTCATAAGCTGAACGCAAGTCCCATATTTTGGTTTAGGACCTAAACTGGTTCCTGGTGGGTGGCTAAATCTTTGGTTAATTCTTCTTCCTCCCAGGAAATAAGAGTGACATGTGCCCTGCCAAATGCCTAACAGCTACTCTCTCATTGGTTCTCCCTCTTGCCTTTCATCCTTTGTCAAATTGGCAACCTGTGCCAACCAGGAGGGTAAAGGTGCTGTCTTCGCCAAGTTGGGAGATTGATAGTAAAGCAGTTGGAAAGTCAAACTGGAGCACCAGGAGAGGGACTATTCGTTGAGATTTAGAAACCATTCGTATTCACAGTGTGTCCATTCTCTGGGTTTCCCATACATGTTATAGCTGTAGTAATATTCCCTTCAACCTGGAGAGTTGGGACCCATGGAATGTGTGCCATGCATTATTGCTTTAAAGGGTCTGCATTTGCTCACCCAATCTCACCAATCCTCTCAGTCCTATGTGTCCAGACTTATGCCACATGCAGCTGTCGTTGTAGATAGGGTCATTACAGGTTTCATCAGAGACCCTGAAGGAATTGTAAAGAATTTCCCTTTTTTTTGTTTTTCAAATTCCTTTTTATAGTGGTTTTGAGCTGATTTTCGCTGCCATCTTTATGCCAGTCTAGACGCACATGATTCCCTAAAAGAGACCTATCAATACATAGGTTTTAAGATTCTTACTAGTCAGATATATTCCTCTGCGGGAAATATGGGGTTCTGAGTCCCTTTCACTGAGGAAGGTGTAGGTCTTGTCTATTCCATACTTGGTTTTTGGAACGCTACCTGTGCATATATCAAACTCTGGTTTTATGCATCACCCCACCTCTCCATCCCTCTTAAGCAGGCATAAGAGTGTTTTCTAAATGTGAGACTCTCTTCTCTTTCCTAACTCAGTACATGTGTAGCCATGTTTACAGGATCTTCATAAGTGATATCTTATGATACGTTTCTTTTTCTGTGTGACTTATTTCACTTAGAATCATCGTACCTGTATCCACTCATTTTGCTGATACTGGTCTTATGACATTGATTTCATGGCTGATGGATATTCCATCATACGTATGTACCACAATTTTTTGAACCATTTTTATATTTCCTGGGATATTTAAGGTGTACCCAAGTTGAGGTTCTTGTAAGCAGTGCAGCCCTAAATTTTGGGGTAGTTATGTCTTATGGATGTTCAGTTTTCCCAAGGTATATTCCCTTGACTGGAAGTGTCCTTGGCTCTGTATCTCTCTTGTTTACTTGTTTTAGGGAACACAATGCTCTCCTCCAGAGAGGCAGTTGGCAATTTACATCCCGCCCATCAGCATAACAAGGCTCCCTGTTCTCCAGGGCCTGTCTTGCCTTTCTGGTTTTTACCCTTTTGGTGGATGTCCCTTTGGACAGGTGGGAAGTGATACTTCTTTTTTTTTTTTTTTTTGTGTTTGAAAAATGCCTTTATTTTTTCAAGTCCATTTGTTAAGTCGATCTTTGCTCAGCTTTGACTGCACAGTAACACCAGCAGAAGCTGGAGCCCTGCCCTGGAACCTTTCCCTGCGTGACTTCATGATTCTCTCCACCAGACACCACATGGCTAGTCCTGAGCCCTAAGTGTCTGGAGGGCAAAGGTTGTATTTCATGCACCCCACTACTCACCACAGCCACCCCAGGGCATACCCACACCTCGTGCATGGAGCAGCCTTAGGTTTTTACAAACTGGCTTTGGTGAAGAGCTGTGAAGAGCAGCTAAAAATGTCCCTTGAGAGGCTTTCCTGAGAAACTGAGGTTGCCCTGGCAGCCAGCATTTACTTTTTTTTTTTTTTTTTGCTTTATAACAAATTTAATCAGTTATACATATACATATGTTTCCATATCCCCTCCCTTTTGCGTCTCCCTCCCACCCTCCCTATCCCACCCCTCCAGGCAGTCACAAAGTATCAAGCTGATCTCCCTGTGCTATGCGGCTGCTTCCCACTAGCTATCTACCTCACGTTTGGTAGTGTATATATGTCCATGCCGCTCTTTCACTTTGTCACAGCTTACCCTTCCCCCTCCCCATATCCTCAAGTCCATTCTCTAGTAGGTCTGTGTCTTTATTCCTGTCTTACCCCTATGTTCTTCATGACATTTTTTTTTCTTAAATTCCATATATATGTGTTAGCATACAGTATTTGTCTTTCTCTTTCTGACTTACTTCACTCTGTATGACAGACTCTAGGTCTATCCACCTCATTACAAATAGCTCAATTTCATTTCTTTTTATGGCTGAGTAATATTCCATTGTATATATGTGCCACATCTTCTTTATCCATTCATCCGATGATGGACACTTAGATTGTTTCCATCTCCGGGCTATTGTAAATAGGGCTGCTATGAACGTTTTGGTACATGTCTCTTTTTGAATTATGGTTTCCTCTGGGTATATGCCCAGTAGTGGGATTGCTGGGTCATATGGTAGTTCTATTTGTAGTTTTTTAAGGAACCTCCATACCGTTCTCCATAGCGGCTGTACCAATTCACATTCCCACCAGCAGTGCAAGAGTGTTCCCTTTTTTCCACACCCTCTCCAGCATTTATTGTTTCTAGATTTTTTGATGATGGCCATTCTGACTGGTGTGAGATGATATCTCATGGTAGTTTTGATTTGCATTTCTCTAATGAGTAAAGATGTTGAGCATCCTTTCATGTGTTTGTTGGCAGTCTGTATATCTTCTGTGGAGAAATGTCTATTTAGGTCTTCTGCCCATTTTTGGATTGGGTTGTTTGTTTTTTTGTTATTGAGCTGCATGAGCTGCTTATAAATTTTGGAGATTAATCCTTTGTCAGTTGCTTCATTTGCAAATATTTTCTCCCATTCTGAGGGTTGTCTTTTGGTCTTGTTTATGGTTTCCTTTGCTGTGCAAAAGCTTTGAAGTTTCATTAGGTCCCATGTGTTTATTTTTGTCTTTATTTCCATTTCTCTAGGAGGTGGGTCAAAAAGGATCTTGCTGTGATTTATGTCATAGAGTGTTCTGCCTATGTTTTCCTCTAAGAGTTTGATAGTGTCTGGCCTTACATTTAGGTCTTTAATCCATTTTGAGCTTATTTTTGTGTATGGTGTTAGGGAATGATCTAATCTCATACTTTTACATGTCCCTGTCCAGTGTTCCCAGCACCACTTATTGAAGAGACTGTCCTTTCTCCACTGTACATTCCTGCCTCCTTTATCAAAGATAAGGTGACCATATGTCCGTGGGTTTAACTCTGGGCTTTCTATCCTGTTCCATTGATCTATCTTTCTGTTTTTGTGCCAGTACCATACTGTCTTGATTACTGTAGCTTTGTAGTATAGTCTGAAGTCAGGGAGCCTGATTCCTCCAGCTCCATTTTTCGTTCTCAAGATTGCTTTGGCTATTCGGGGTCTTTTGTGTTTCCATACAAATTGTGAAAGTTTTTGTTCTAGTTCTGTGAAAAATGCCAGTGGTAGTTTGATAGGGATTGCATTGAACCTGTAGATTGCTTTGGGTAGTAGAGTCATTTTCACAATGTTGATTCTTCCAATCCAAGAACATGGTACATCTCTCCATCTATTTGTATCATCTTTAATTTCTTTCATCAGTGTCTTATAATTTTCTGCATACAGGTCTTTTGTCTCCTTAGGTAGGTTTATTCCTAGATATTTTATTCTTTTTGTTGCAATGGTAAATGGGAGTGTTTCCTTGATTTCACTTTCAGATTTTTCATCATCAGTATATAGGAATGCCAGAGATTTCTGTGCATTAATTTTGTATCCTGCAACTTTACCAAATTCATTGATTAACTCTAGTAGTTTTCTGGTAGCATCTTTAGGATTCTCTATGTATAGTATCATGTCATCTGCAAACAGTGACAGCTTTATTTCTTCTTTTCCAATTTGGATTCCTTTTATTTCCTTTTCTTCTCTGATTGCTGTGGCTAAAACTTCCAAAACTAGGTTGAATAAGAGTGGTGAAAGTGGGCAACCTTGTCTAGATCCTGATCTTAGTGGAAATGGTTTCAGTTTTTCACCATTGAGGACGATACTGGCTGTGGGTTTGTCATATATGGCCTTTATTATGTTGAGGAAAGTTCCCTCTATGCCTACTTTCTGCAGGGTTTTTATCATAAATGGGTGTTGAATTTTGTCGAAAGCTTTCTCTGCATCTATTGAGATGATCATATGGTTTTTCTCCTTCAATTTGTTAATATGGTGTATCACGTTGATTGATTTGCGTATATTGAAGAATCCTTGCATTCCTGGAATAAACCCCACTTGATCATGGTGTATGATCCTTTTAATATGCTGTTGGATTCTGTTTGCTAGTATTTTGTTGAGGATTTTTGCATCTATGTTCATCAGTGATATTGGCCTGTAGTTTTCTTTCTTTGTGACATCCTTGTCTGGTTTTGGTATCAAGGTGATGGTGGCCTCGTAGAATGAATTTGGGAGTGTTCCTCCCTCTGCTATATTTTGGAAGAGTTTCAGAAGGATGGGTGTTAGCTCTTCTCTAAATGCTTGATAGAATTCGCCTGTGAAGCCATCTGGTCCTGGGCTTTTGTTTGTTGGAAGATTTTTTATCACAGTTTCAATTTCAGTGCTTGTGATTGGTCTGTTCATATTTTCTATTTCTTCCTGATTCAGTCTTGGCAGGTTGTGCATTTCTAAGAATTTGTCCATTTCTTCCAGGTTGTCCATTTTATTGGCATAGAGTAGCTTATAGTAATCTCTCATGATCTTTTGTATTTCTGCAGTGTCAGTTGTTACTTCTCCTTTTTCATTTCTAATTCTATTGATTTGAGTCTTCTCCCTTTTTTTCTTGATGAGTCTGGCTAATGGTTTATCAATTTTGTTTATCTTCTCAAAGAACCAGCTTTTAGTTTTATTGATCTTTGCTATCGTTTCCTTCATTTCTTTTTCATTTATTTCTGATCTGATTTTTATGATTTCTTTCCTTCTGCTAACTTTGGGATGTTTTTGTTCTTCTTTCTCTAATTGCTTTAGGTGCAAGGTTAGGTTGTTTATTCGAGATGTTTCCTGTTTCTTAAGGTGGGATTGTATTGCTATAAACTTCCCTCTTAGAACTGCTTTTGCTGCATTCCATAGGTTTTGGGTCGTCGTGTCTCCATTGTCATTTGTTTCTAGGTATTTTTTAATTTCCTCTTTGATTTCTTCAGTGATCACTTCGTTATTAAGTAGTGTATTGTTTAGCCTCCATGTGTTTGTATTTTTTACAGCTCTTTTCCTGTAATTGATATCTAGTCTCATAGCATTGTGGTCGGAAAAGATACTTGATACAATTTCAATTTTCTTAAATTTACCAAGGCTTGATTTGTGACCCAAGATATGATCTATCCTGGAGAATGTTCCATGAGCACTTGAGAAAAATGTGTATTCTGTTGTTTTTGGATGGAATGTCCTATAAATATCAATTAAGTCCATCTACTTTAATGTATCATTTAAAGCTTGTGTTTCCTTATTTATTTTCATTTTGGATGATCTGTCCATTGGTGAAAGTGGGGTGTTAAAGTCCCCTACTATGAGTGTGTTACTGTCGATTTCTCCTTTTATGGCTGTTAGTATTTGCCTTATGTATTGAGGTGCTCCTATGTTTGGTGCATAAATATTTACAATTGTTATATCTTCTTCTTGGATCGATCCCTTGATCATTATGTAGTGTCCTTCTTTGTCTCTTCTAGTAGTCTTTATTTTAAAGTCTATTTTGTCTGATATGAGAATTGCTACTCCAGCTTTCTTTTGGTTTCCATTTGCATGGAATATCTTTTTCCATCCCCTTACTTTCAGTCTGTATGTGTCTCTAGGTCTGAAGTGGGTCTCTTGTAGACAGCATATATATGGGTCTTGTTTTTGTATCCATTCAGCCACTCTGTGTCTTTTGGTGGGAGCATTTAGTCCATTTACATTTAAGGTAATTATCGATATGTATGTTCCTATTCCCATTTTCTTAATTGTTTTGGGTTCGTTATTGTAGGTCTTTTACTTCTGTTGTGTTTCTTGCCTAGAGAAGTTCCTTTAGCATTTGTTGTAAAGCTGGTTTGGTGGTGCTGAACTCTCTCAGCTTTTGCTTGTCTGTAAACGTTTTAATTTCTCCATCAAATCTGAATGAGATCCTTGCTGGGTAGAGTAATCTTGGTTGCAGGTTTCTCTCCATCATCACTTTAATTATGTCCTGCCACTCCCTTCTGGCTTGTAGAGTTTCTGCTGAGAGATCAGCTGTTATCCTGATGGGGATTCCCTTGTGTGTTATTTGTTGTTTTTGCCTTGCTGCTTTTAATATGATTTCTTTGTGTTTAATTTTTGACAGTTTGATTAATATGTGTCTTGGCGTATTTCTCCTTGGATTTATTCTGTATGGGACTCTCTGTGCCTCCTGGACTTGATGAACTATTTCCTTTCCCATATTAGGGAAGTTTTCAACTATAATCTCTTCAAATATTTTCTCAGTCCCTTTCTTTTTCTCTTCTTCTTCTGGAACCCCTATAATTCGAATGTTGGTGCATTTAATGTTGTCCCAGAGGTCTCTGAGACTGTCCTCTGTTCTTTTCATTCTTTTTTCTTTATTTTGCTCTGCAGCAGTTATTTCCACTATTTTATCTTCCACCTCACTTATCCGTTC
This sequence comes from Mesoplodon mirus, assembly GCF_964341445.2. Lineage (NCBI taxonomy): Eukaryota > Metazoa > Chordata > Mammalia > Artiodactyla > Ziphiidae > Mesoplodon > Mesoplodon mirus. Next base: position 34,222 of record NW_028294287.1, on the reverse strand, counting down.
TTCTGCCTCAGTTATTCTGCTATTGATCCCGTCTAGAGTATTTTTTATTTCATGTATTGTGTTTTTAATCGATGCTTGATTCATCTTTAGTTCTTCTAGGTCCTTGTTAACTGTTTCTTGCATTTTGTCTATTCTATTTCCAAGATTTTGGATCTGGGAAATAGAATCTTGGATCATCTTTACCATCATTATTCTGAATTCTTTTTCAGGTAGACTGCCTATTACCTCTTCATTTGTTAGGTCTGGTGGGTTTTTATCTTGCTCCTTCTCCTGCTGTGTGTTTTTCTGTCTTCTCATTTTGCTTATGTTACTGTGTTTGGGGTCTCCTTTTTGCAGGCTGCAGGTTCGTAGTTCCTGTTGTTTTTGGTGTCTGTCCCCAGTGGCTAAGGTTGGTTTAGTGGGTTGTGTAGGCTTCCTGGTGGAGGGGTCTAGTGCCTGTGTTCTGGTGGATGAGGCTGGATCTTGTCTTTCTGGTGGGCAGGTCCACGTCTGGTGGTGTGTTTTGGGGTGTCTGTGGACTTTTTATGATTTTAGGCCACCTCTCTGCTAATGGGTGGCTTTGTGTTCCTGTCTTGCTAGTTGTTTGGCTTGGGGTGTCCAGCACTGTAGCTTGCTGGTCGTTGAGTGAAGCTGGGTGCTGGTGTTGAGATGGAGATCTCTGGAAGATTTTCGCCGTTTGATATTATGTGGAGCTGGGAGGTCTCTTGTGGACCAGTGTCCTGAAGTTGGCTCTCCCACCTCAGAGGCACAGCACTGACTCCTGGCTCCTCAATTTGGGATGATGTGTTGTCTATTCATGTATTCCACAGATGCAGGGTACATCAAGTTGATTGTGGAGCTTTAATCCGCTGCTTCTGAGGCTGCTGGGAGAGGTTTCCCTTTCTCTTCTTTGTTCTCACAGCTCCTGGGTCTCAGCTTTGGATTTGGCCCCGCCTCTGCGTGTAGGTCGCCGGAGGGCGTTTGTTCTTCGCTCAGACAGGACAGGGTTAAAGGAGCAGCCTCTTCGGGGACTCTGGCTCACTCAGGCCGGGAGGGAGGGAGGGGCACGGAGTGCGGGGCGAGCCTGCAGCGGCAGAGGTCGGCGTGACATTGCAGCAGCCCGAGGCGCACCGTGCGTTCTCCCAGGGAAGCCGCCCCTGGATCCCGGGACCCCGGCAGTGGCGGGCTGCACAGGCTCCCGGAAGGGCGGTGTGGGCAGTGACCTGCGCTCGCACACAGGCTTCTTGGCGGCGGCAGCAGCAGCCCCAGCGTCCTGCGCCCGTCTCTGGGCTCCGCGCTTTCAGTCTTGACTCGCGCCCGTCTGTGGAGCCCCTTTAACCAGCGCTCCCAATCCCCTCTCCTCGCGCACCAGGAAACCAAGAGGGAAGAAATAGTCTCTTGCCTCTTCGGCAGCTCCAGAGTTTTCCCGGACTCCCTCCCGGCTAGCTGTGGCACATTAGCCCCCTTCAGGCTGAGTTCTCGCCGCCAGCCCCAGTCCTCTCCCTGCGCTCTGACCGAAGCCCGAGCCTCAGCTTCCAGCGCTGCGTGCCCCGGCGGGCGAGCAGACAAACCTCTCGGGCTGGTGAGTGCCGCTCGGCACCGATCCTCTGTGCGGGAATCTCTCCGCTTTGCCCTACCCAGGTATGTGGGGAGTTTCTTGCCTTTTGGGAGGTCTGAGGTCTTCTGCCAGCGTTCAGTAGAGTTCTGTAGGAGTTGTTCCACGTGTAGCTGTATTTCTGGTGTATCCGTGGGGAGGAAGGTGATCTCCGCGTCTTACTCTTCCGCCATCTTACCCGGAGGTCCGATACTTCTTTGTAGTGCAGACTTACATTGTCCGCTTGCTTGCTTGGCCAAAAAGAGCGTATGTGTTTTCTCCTGAATATACTCAGGAAAAAACGCCTACACCCTTTTTGGACAAGTGCATCATTGTCGAAGTTGTGCCCCTCTTCCTGTGCTTTAAAGGCGATTCCAACGTACATCTTGAAATCCGTTTCCTGCTATTCTGCCTCCCTTTCAAGTTTGCCTCGTTGCCTTCCCTCAACATAATTTTGGACGATAGTTGCCCTTTATTACTCTGCCAGTTTGTGAATTGCTGTGCCCCTGAGCTCCATATTTCACTCGTTTTTTCTGAGCTGAACGCAAGTCAAATATTTTGGTTCAGAACATAAACTGGTTCCCGGTGTGTGGCTGAGACTTTGGTCAATTCTTCTTCCTCCCTGGAAATAAGAGTGACATATGCCCGTCCAAATGCCTAACAGCTACTCTCTCTTTGGTTCTCCCTCTTCCGTTTCATCCTCTGCCAAATTGGCAACCTGTGAGAACCAGGAGTTTAAAGGGGCTGTCTCTCCAAGTTGGGAGATTGATAGTAAAGCAGTTGGAAAGTCAAACCGGAGCACCAGGAGAGGGACTATTAGTTGAGTTTTAGAGACCTTTCGTATTCACAGTGTGTCCATTCTCTAGGTTTCCCGTACATGTAATAGCTGTAGTAATATTCCCTTCAACCTGGAGAGTTGGGACCCATGGAATGGGTGCCCCTCATTATTGCTTTAAAGAGTCTGCATTTGCTCACCCAATCGCACCAATCCTCTCAGTCCTAAGTGTCCAGCCTTATGCCACATCCAGCTGTCATTGTAGATAGGGTCATTCCAAGTTTCATCAGAGACCCTGAAGGAATTGAAAGAAATTTCCCTGTATTTTTGTTTTGTTTTTGAAATTCCTTTTTATAGTGGGTTTGAGCTGATTCTCACTGTCATGTTTATGCCAGTGTAGACACACTTGATTCCCTTATGGAGACATATCAATACATAGGTTTTAAGATTCATACTTTTAAGATATATTACTCTGTGGTGAATATGGGGTGTTGAGTCCCTTTCACTGAGGAAGGTGTAGCTTTTGTCTATTTCGTATTTGGTTTTTGGAACGGTACCTGTACTAATATCAAATTCTGATTTTATGCATCACCCCACCTCTCCTTCCCCCTTAAGCAAGCATAAGCTTTTTTTTAAAATGTGAGTCTCTCTTTTATTTCCTAACTCAGTTCATGTGTAGCCATGTTTACAGGATCTTCATAAGTGATATCTTATGATAAGTTTCTTTTTCTGTGTTACTTATTTCACTTAGAATTATCGTACCTGAATCCACTCATTTTGCTGCAACTGGCCTTATGACATTGATTTCAAGGCTGAGGGATATTCCATCATACGTAAGTACCACAATTTCTTGAACCATTTTTGTCTTTCCTGGGATATTTAAGGTGTACTCAAGTTGAGGTTTTTGTAAGCAGTGCAGCCCTGAATTTTGGTGTGAATCTGTCTTATTTATTTTCAGTTTTTCCAAGGTATATTCCCTAGCCTGGAAGTGCCTTTGACTCTGTAGCTCTGTTGTTTACTTGTTTTAGGGAACACAATGCACTCCTCCAGAGAGGCAGTTGGCAATTTACATCCCGCCCATCAGCATAACAAGGCTCCCTCTTCTCCAGGGCCTGTCTTGCCTTTCTGGTTTTTACCCATTTTGTGGATGTCCCTTTTGACCGGTGGGAAGTGATACTTCTTTGTAGTGCAGATTTGCATTGCCCGCTTGCTTGCTTGTCCAAAAAGGGCATATGCGTTTTCTCCTGCATATATGCACGTGAAAACCCATATGCCCTTTATGGCCATTTCCATAATTTTCGGAGTTGTAATGCTTTTCCTGTGTTTAAAGGCGATTCCAATGTACCTTTTGAAATCTATTTCATGCCATTCTGCCTCATTTTCCCTTCCGCCTCGTGGCTTTCCCTCAACAGATTTTTCGAAGAGAGTAGTCCTTTTTAACTCTGCAGATTATTGCATTGCTGTGGCCCTGAGCTCCATTTTTTAACTCGCGTTTTTGTGATCTGACCGCAAATCAACAGTTTTGCTTCTGGACTTATACTGGTTCTGGGGGGCAGGCTGAGACTTTGGTTAATTCCTCTTTGTGACGGAAAATTAGAGAGACATGTGGCCGTCCAAATGCCTACAGCTACTCTCTCATTGGTTCTCTCTCTTCCCTTATATCCTCTGCACAATTTGCCAACTGTGCGTACCAGGAGGATATAGGGGTTGACTTTCCAAGTTGGGAGATTGATAGTAAAGCAGTTGGAATGTCAAACTGGAGCACAAGGAGAGAAAAAAGTAGTAGAGTTTTAGAAACCTTTCACCATCAGATGGATTCCATATTCTAGGTTCCCATACACGTTATAACTGTAGTGATATTCCCTTCTACCTGGAGAGATGGGAACCATGGAATGGGTGGCAGGCATTATTGCTTTAAACGGTCTGCATTTTTTCACCCAATCTCACCAATCCTCTCAGTCCCAAGTGAACAGCCTTATGCCACATCCAGCTGTCATTGTAGATACGGTCATTCCAGGTTTCCTCAGAAACCCTGAAGGTATTGTGCAAGAATTTTACTGTTTTTATGTTTTGTTTTGAAATTCATTTTTATAGTGGGTTTGAGCTGATTCTCACTGCCATGTTTATATCGTTCTAGACACACTTGGTTCCCTTACGGAGACATATCAATACATAGGTTTTAAAATTCTTACTAGTCAGATATATTTCTCTGAGGGGAATAGGGATGTGGAGTTCCGTTCACTGAGGAAGGAGTAGGGCTTGTCTCTTCTGTTTTTGGATTATGGAACGGTACCTGTGCTAATATCAATCTTATGTTTTGTGCATCTTCCCACCTCTCTTTCCCCTTAAGCAAGCGTTAGATTGTTTTCTAAATCTGAGACACTGTTCTCTTCCCTAAATCAGTTCATATGTAGCCATGTTTACATTCCCTTCATAAGTGATATCGTATGTCAGAATCCACCATGGCCGTTCTCATAATAATGCTCCATGATCCCTGTCATCACAATGCACCATGCCCTGGTTATCAAAATGCTCCATGTCCCTTGTCATCACAATTCTCCACTTCCTTGTCATTACAAAGATACATGACACTTCTCATCAAAATGTTACATGCTCTTGTCATCACAATTCTCCATCCACTTGACATTGCAATGCTCCATGCACTTGTCATCACAATGCTCCATGCACATGTCATCACAAAGCTCCATGCCCTTGTCATCACAATGCTCCATGACCCCTGTCATCACAATGCTCCCTGACACCTGTCATCACAATGCTTCATGCCCCTTGTCATTACAGTGCACCATGATACTCGATATCACAATTACCCAAGGTCTTCTCATCAAAATGCTCCATGACCACTGTCATCACAACACTCCATGACACCTGACAACACAATGATTCGGGACTCTTGTAATCACAATGTTCCATTCCCTAGTCATCACACTGCTCCATGACACCTGTCATCACAATACTCCATGAACATTTTCAGCCCAATGTTCCATGACCCTTTTCATCACAATGATCCATGTCCTTGTCATCCGTATGCTCCATGACCACTGTTTTCACAATGCTCTGTGACGCTTGTCCTCACAGTGCTCCATGACACCTGTCATCACAATGCTCCATGCCTTTGTCAGCAAAATGCTACAAGACCTTGTCATTACAATGCTCTATTTGCTTCACATCACAATCCTCCATGAAACTTGGGATCACATTGCTTCATGCCCATGTCATCACAATGCTCCATGCTCCTTGAAATCAAAATGATCCATGACCTCTGTCATCACAATGCTCCAAACCCTTGTGATCCCAATGTTCCATAACACTTGTCATCCCAACGCTCCATGAGGCCTGTCATCACAATACTCCATGCCCTTTTCATCACAATGCTCCATGACCTTTGTCATCACAATTCTCAATACACTTGTCATGACAATGCTCCCTGACATTTGTCATCAGAATGTTCCTTGAACCATGTCAGGAAAAGGCTCCATGCCTCTTTCATAACAATGCCCCATGCCGTTTTCATCACAATGCTCCATGCTATTGTCATCAAAATACTCCAAAAGATTGTCATCAGAATGCTCCATGACACTTGTCATCACAATTCTCCATGCGATTATCAGCACAATGCTCCTTGACCCTTGTCATCACAATGCTCCAAGCCATTGTCATCACAATGCTCCATTACCTTTGTCATCAGAATCCTCCATGACACTTGGCATCACAATGCTCCATGCCATTGTCATCAGAGCGAGCCACTACATATGTCATCAGAATGCTCCCTGACACCTCTCTTCACAATACTGCATGACCTGGTCATCACAAAACTCCATGCCCTTGTCATCACAATGCGCCATTCCAACTGTCATCGCAATAATCCATGAAACATATTAGACCAATGTTCCATGCTCTTGTCATCACAATGCTCCATGCTCTTTTTATCACAATTCTTCATGACCCCTGTCATCACAATGCTCCATGACACTTGTCAGTATGTTTCTTGAACCCAGTCATGACAAGGCTCCATGCCTTTTTCATCACAATGTTCCATGCCCTTTCCATCACAGTGCTCCAAGACCCATGTAATCACAATGCTCCATGCCCTTGTCATCACAAAACTCAAGGACGCATGCCATCAGAATGCTCCTTGGTCTTCTCCTGAAAATGTGCCATGCCCTTGTCATCACAATGTTCCAAGACCCCTGTAATCACAGTGCTCCATGCCCCTTTTCATCAGTATGCTTCATGAGACTTGTCATCACAAGGCTCCATGGTTTTGTCATCACAATGCTCCAGGAACTTGTCATCACAATGATTCTCAACCTTGTCATGAAAATTTTCAATGGCAATTGTCATCATAATGCTCCAAGCCCTAGTCATCACAATGCTCCATTATATTTGTCCTCACATTTCTCCATTACATTTGGCTTCACAATGCTCCATGCCATTGTCATCACAATGGACCATGACATATGTCATCTCAGTGCTCCCTGACACCTGTCTTCACAATACTCCTTGACCTTCTCATCACAATGCTCCATGCCCTTGTCATCACAATGCACCATGCCCAATGTCATCACAATAATCCATGAAACTTGTCAGACCAATGCTCCATGCCCCTGTCAACACAATGCTCCATGCCCTTGTCATCACAATGCTCCATGACCCCTGTCATCACAATGCTCAGTGACTCCAGTCATCACAATGATTCATAAAGTTTGTCATCACAAATGTCCATGCCCGCATCATCACAAGGCTCAGTGACTTTTGTAACCACAATGTACCATGAACTTTTCATCACAATTCTCTGTGACCCTTGTCATCACAATGCTCTATGTCTTTGTCAGAACAATGGTCTATGACCATTGTCATCACAATGTGCCACGTGCATTTCATCACAGCCGACCACAAACTTTTCATTGCAATGCTCCATAAACCTTGTAATCACAATGGTCCATGGACTTCTCATCAAAATGCTCTCTCACCAGAGATATCACAATGTTCCATCACTAGTCATCACAATACTTCCTCACATCTGGAATCACAATGTTCCATGACCCTGTCATCACAGTGCTACATCCACTTATCTGCACAATGTTCCATGACCCCTGACATCACAATGTTCCATAACCCCTGTCAGCAAAATGCTCCATGACCCTTTTCATCCCAAAGTTCCAAGACACCTGACATCACAATGTTCTATAAACACTGCCATCACAATATTCCATTACAATTCTTATCAAATTGCTGCATGACCCGTTCATCAAAATGCTCCCTGCCCTTCTCATCACAATGCACCATGCCCTTGTCATCAAAATGCTCCATGACTTGTCATCACAAAGCTCCATGTCCCATGGCATCACAATGCTCCATGTCACTGTCATCACAATGCTCCCTGAACACTCTCATCACATTGCTCCATGTCCTTGTCATCACAAAGCTCCTTGACACTTGTCATCACAATGCTCGATGCCCTTCTCATGACAGTGCTCCATGCCTTTTTCATTACAATCCTGCATGACCCATGTATCACAGTGTTCCGTGCCCTTGTCATCACAATGCTCCATGTCCACTCTCATCACAATAATCCATGAAACATTTCAGACCAAATGTTCCATACCCTTCTCATCAAAATCCTCCATTACCCCTGTCATAACAATGCACCATGACTCTTGGCATCACAATGTTCCACTACCTAGTCATCACAAGGTTCCATGACACTTGTCATCACAATGCTCAAGACCCCTGAAATCAAAATGCTGCATGCCCTTGTCATCACAAAGCTCCATGACGCATGTCATCAGAAAGTTCCATGGCCTTCTCTTCACAATGCTCCATTCCCATGTCAACACAATGCTCCAAGACCCTTGTAATCACAGTGCTCCATGACCCTTTTCATCTCAATGCTCCATGAACCCTGTCATCACAATACACCATGCCCATCATCATAATGCTTCAGGCTATTGTCATCACAATGAAATCAATATTCTCCATGACCTCTGTCATCATAATGCTCCAAACCCTTGTGATCACAATGTTCAATAACACTTTTCATCTCAACACCCCATGACACTCATCATCACAATTATCCATGGTCTTCTCATCACAATGCTCCATGATCTTTGTCATCACAATGCTCAATACAATTGTCATCACAATGCTCCCTGACACTTGTCATCAGTATGTTCCTTGAACCCTGTCATGACAAGGTTCCATGCCTTTTTCATCACAGTGATCCATGCCCTATTCATCACAATGCTCCAAGATCTCTGTAATCACAATGCTCCATGCCCTTGTCATTAAAAAGCTCCATGACGCATGTTATCAGCATGCTTCATGGCCTTCTCATCACAATGCTCCATGCCCTTTTCATTAAAAAGCTCCATGACGCATGTTATCAGCATGCTTCATGGCCTTCTCATCACAATGCTCCATGCCCTTCTAATCACAATGCTCCAAGACCCCTGTAATCACAATTCTCCATGCCCCTTTTCATCAGAATGTTCCATGAGACTTGTCATCACAATGCTTAATACGCTTGTCAGCACAATGCTCAATGACACATGTCATCACAATGCACCATGTGCTTGTCATCACAGTGCTCCCCAATTTGTGATCACAGTGCTCCTTAAAATTTGTCATCACAATGCTCCCTGCCCTTCTCATCACATTGCACAACGCCCTTGCCATCAAAATGCTCCATGACCATTGTCATCACAAAGATCCATGACACTTAGCATCACAGTGCTCCATTTCATTGTCATCACAATGCTCCACGAACGCTCTCATCACATTGCTCCATGCCCTTGTCTTCACAAAGCTCCATGACACATGTCATCAGAATGCTCCATGGCCTTCTCATCACAATGCTGCATGCCCTTGCCATCACAAGGCTCAATTACCCCTGTGATAACAATGCTCCATGACCCCTGCCATCACGATGGTCCATGGACCTGTCATCACAAATCTCCATGACCCTTCTCATCACAATGCTCCAATAACACTGTAATCACAATACTCTATGCCTCTTTTCATCTCAATGATCCATGAACCTTGTCATCACAATGCACCATGCCCATCATCATAATGCATCATGCTATTGTCATCACAATGAAATCAAAATGCTCCATGACCTCTGTCATAACAATGTTCCAAACACTTGTGATCACAATATACAATATCACTTTTCATCACAATGTCCCATGACTCTCGTCATCACAGTTATCAATGGTCTTCTCATCACAATGCTCCATGACCTTTGTTATCACAATGCTCAATACACTTGTCATCAAAATGCCCCCTGACACTTGTTGTCTGTATCCTCCTTGAATCCTGTCATGACAAGGCTCCATGCCTTTTTCATCACAATGATCCATGTCCTTTTCATCACAATGCTCCAAGACACATGCAATCTCAATGCTCCATGCCCTTGTCATCACGAAGCTCAATGATGCATGCCATCAGAATGCTCCTTGGTCTTCTCCTTACAATGCTCCATGCCCTTGTCCTCACAATGTTCGAAGACCCCTGTAATCACAATGCTCCATGGTTCTCCTCAAAAAACTCCATGACGCATGTCATCAGAATGCTCCATGGCCTTCTCATCACAATGCTCCATGCCCTAGTCATCACAGTGCTCCAAGACCCCAGTAATCACAATGCTCCATGCCCCTTTTCATCAGAATGCTCTATGAGACTTGTCATCACAAGTCTCCATGGTCTTCTCATCACAATGCTCCAGGACCTTGTCATCACCATGCTCCATTCCCTTGTAATCACAATGCTCCATTACCCCTGTCATCACAATACTCCATGAATATTTTCAGCCCAATGCACCACGACCTAATCATCACAATGCTCCATGGCCAATATCATCACAATATTCCATGACCACTGACATCACAATGCTCCAAACTCTTGTGATCACAGTGTTCCATAACACTTGTCATCACAACGCTCCATGATGCCTGTCATCACAATACTCCATGCCCTTTTCATCACAATGCTCCATGCCATTGTCATAAAAATACTCCACAAGTTTGTCACCAGAGTGCTCCATGACCCTTGTCATCACAATGCTCCATGAACTTTTCATCACAATGCTCTTTGATCCTTGTCATCACAATTCTCTATGCCTTTCTCAGCACAATGCTCCATGACCCTTGTAATCACAATGCTCCATGCGCTTGTCAGCACAATGCTCCATGACACATGTCATCACAATGCACCATGCGCTTATCATCACAGTGCTCCACAATATTGTCATCACAATGCTCCATAAAATTTGTCATCACAATGCTCCATGCACTTCTCATCCAAATGCTCTCTCACCACAGATATCACAATGCTACATCACTATTTGTCACAATACACCCTCACCTCTGTCATCACAATGATCCAAGACTCCTGTTATCACAATGTTACGTGCACTTATCATCACAATGTTCGATGACCCATGACATCACAAAATTCCATAACACCTGTCATCAAAATGCTGCATGACCCTTTTCATCCTAAAGCTCCATGACCCTTGGAATTAAAATGTTCTATAACCCATGTCATCAAAATGTTCCATTACACTTTTCAACAAATTACTGCATGAACTTGTCACCAAAATGCTCCCTGCCCTTCTCATCACAATGCACCACACCCTTGTCATCAAAATGCTCCATGACCTTTGTCATCACAAAGTTCCATGACCCTTGGCATCACAGTGCTCCATGTCATTGTCATCACAGTGCTCCATGAACCCTCTCATCACATTGCTCCATGCCCTTGTCATCACACATCTCCATGACACTTGTCATCACAATGCTCAATGCCCTTCTCATCACAATGCTCCATGCCCTTGTCATTACAATCCCCCATGACCCATGTATCACCGAGTACGGTGCCCTTGTCATCACAATGCTCCATGATAACTCTCATCACAATAATCCATGAAACATTTCAGACCAATGCTCAATGCCCTTCTCATCACAATGCTCCATTACCTCTGTCATAACTATGCTCCATGACCCCTGCCATCACAGTGTTCCACGGGCTTGCCATCACAAGGCTCCATGACCCTTGTCATCACAATGCTACAAGATACCTCTAATCACAATTCTACATGCCCTTGTCATCACAGAGCTCCATGACACATGTCATCAGAATGTTTCATGGCCTTCTCCTCACAGTGCTCAATGCCCATGTCATCACAATGCTCCAAGACCCCTGTAATCACAATGCTCAATGCAACTTTTAATCAGAATGCTCCATGAGACATGTCATCAAAAGTCTCCATGGTCTTCTCATCACAATGCTCTAGGACCTTGCCATCACCATGCTCCATTCCCTTGTCATCACTATCCTCCATGACCCCTGTCATCACAATACTCCATGAATATTTTCAGCCCAATGCTCCATGACATTCTCATCACAATGCTCCATGACCAATATCATCACAATGCTCGATGACCCCTGTCATCACTACACTCCATGACACCTGACAACACAATGATCCGGGACTCTTGTCATCACAATTCTCCAAGACCCCTGTAATCACAATGCTCCATGACCCCTGTCATCACAATACTCCATGAACATTTTCAGCCCAATTCTCCATGACCCTTGTCATCACAATTATGCATGCCCTTGTCATCCCTATGCTCCATGACCCCTGTATTCACAATGCTCCGTGACGCTTGTCATCACAGTGCTCCATGACACCTGTCATCACAATGCTCCATGTCTTTGTCAGCAAAATGCTATATGACCTTGTCTTTACAATGCTCTATGCGCTTGTCATCACAATACTCCATTACCATTGTCATCACAATCCTCCATGAACCTTGGGATCACTTTTCTTCATGCCCTTGTCATCACAATGCTCCATGCTCCTTGAAATCAAAATGATCCATGACCGCTGTCATCAAAATGCTTCAAACCCTTGTGATCACAATGTTCCATAACACTTGTCATCACAACGCTCCATGTTGCCTGTCATCACAATATTCCATGCCTTTACATCACAATGCTCCATGACCTATGTCACCACAATTCTCAATACACTTGTCATCACAATGCTCCCTGACACTTGTCATCAGAATGCTCCTTGAACCCTGTCACGAAAAGGTTCCATGTCTTTTTCATCACAAAGCCCCATGCAATTTTCATCACAATGCTCCATGCCATTGTCATCAACATACTCCACAAGATTGTCATCAGAATGCTCCATGACCCTTGTCATCACAATTCTCCATGCACTTGTCAGCACAATGCTCCCTGACCCTTGTCATCACAATGCTCCAAGCCATTGTCATCACAATGCTCCATTACCTTTGTCATCAGAATCCTCCATGACACTTGGCATCACAGTGCTCCATGCCATTGTCATCACAATGGGCCATTACATATGTCATCACAATGCTCCCTGACACCTCTCTTCACAATACTGCATGACCTGGTCATCACAATGCTCCATGCCCTTGTCATCACAATGTGCCATTCCCACTGTCATCACAATAATCTCTGAAACTTATTAGAGCAATGCTCCATGCGCTTTTCATCACAATGCCCCATGACCCGTGTCATCACAATGCTCCGTGACTCCAGTCATCACAATGTTTCATAACGTTTGTCATCAGAATGGTCCATGCCCACGTCAACACAAGGCTCTGTGACATTTGTAACCACAATGCTCCATGAATATTTCATCACAAGGCTGCGTGAAACTTGTCATCACAATGCTCCATGTCTTTGTCAGAACAATGGTCCATGACCCTTGTCATCACAATGTGCCATGTCATTTTCATCACAATGATCCACAACCTTGTCATCGCTATGCTCCATAAACCTTGTAATCACAATGCTCCATGCACTTCTCATCCAAGTGCTCTCTCACATGAGATATCACAATGTTCCATCACTAGTCATCACAATCCTCCCTCACCCCAGTTAGAACAATGTTCCATGACCACTGTCATCACAATGCTACATCCCCTTATCAGCAAAATGTTCCATGACCCCTGACATCACAATGTTCCATAACACCTGTCGTCAAAATGCTCCATCACCCTTTTCATCGCAAAGCTCCATGACCTCTGGCATCACAATGTTCTATAACCACTGTCAACAAAATGTTCCATTAAAATTTTCATCAAATTGCTGCATGACCATGTCATCAAAATGCTCCCTGCCATTCTCAACACAATGCACCACACCCTTGTCATCAAAATGCTCCATGAACTTTGTCATCACAAAGCTTCATGACCCTTGGCATCACAATGCTCCATGACATTGCCATCACAATGCTCCATGAACACTTTCATCACATTGTTCCATGCGTTGTCATCACAAAGATCCATGACACTTGTCATCACAATGCTCGATGCCCTTCTCATCACAAGGCTCCATGCCCTTGTCATTACAATCCCCCATGACCCATGTATCACAGTGTACCATGCCCTTCTAATCACAATGCTCCATGCCCACTCTCATCACAATAATCCATGAAACATTTCAGACCAATGTTCAATGCCCTTCTCATCACAATGCTCCATTACTTCTGTCATAACAATGCTCCTTGACCCCTGCCATCACAATGCTCCACGGCCAGGTCATCACAAGGCTCCATGACCCTTGTCATCACAATGCTCCAAATCCACTGTAATCACAATGCTCCATGCCCTTGTCATCACAAAGCTCCATGACGCATGTCATCAGAATGTTCCATGGACTTCTCCTGAGAGTGCTCCATGCCCTTGTCATCACAATGCTCCAAGACCCCTGTAATCACAATGCTCCATGCCTCTTTTCATCAGAATGCTCCATGAGACTTGTCATCACAAGTCTCCATGGTCATCTCATCACAATCCTCCAGTACCTTGTCATCACCATGCTCCATTCCCTTGTCATCACAATGCTCCTTGACACCTGGCATCAAAATACTCCATGAACATTTTCAGCCAAATGCTCCATGACCTTCTAATCACAATGATCCATGGCAAATATCATCAAAATGCTCCATGACCACTGTCATCACAACACTCCATGACACCTGACAACACAATTATCCGGGACTTTTTTCATCACAATGCTCCATGACCCCTGTAATCACAATGTTCCATGACCCCTGTCATCACAATACTCCATGAACATTTTCAGCCCAATGATCCATGACCCTTGTCATCACAGTGATCCATGCCTTTGTCATCCCAATGCTCCATGACCCCTATATTCTAAATGCTCTGTGACGCTTGTCATCAAAGTGCACCATGATACATGTCATCACAATGCTCCATGCCTTTGTCAGCAAAATGCTTCATGACACTGTCCTTACAATGCTCTATGCGCTTATCATCACAATACTCCATTACCATAGTCATCACTATACTCCAAGAACCTTGGGATCCCATTGCTTCATGCCCTAGTCATCACAATGCTCCATGCTCCTTGAAATCAAAAGTATCCATGACCTCTGTCATCGCAATGCTCCAAACCCTTGTTATCACAATGTTCCATAACACTTGTCATCACAACGCTCCATGATGACTGTCATCACAATACTCCATGCCCTTTTCATCACAATGCTCCATGACCTTTGTCATCACAATTCTCAATACAGTTGTCATCACAATGCTCCCTGACACTTGTCGTCAGAATGCTCCTTGAACCCTGTCACGAAAAGGCTCCATGCCTTTTTCATCACAAAGCCCCATGCCATTTTCATCACAATGCTCCATGCCATTGTCATCAAAATACTCCACAAGCTTGTCAGCAGAATGCTCCATGACCCTTGTCATCACAATTCTCCATGCACTTGTCAGCACAATGCTCCCTGACCCTTGTCATCACAATGCTCCAAGCCATTGTCATCACAATGCTCCATTACCTTTGTTATCAGAATCCTCCATGACACTTGGCATCAGAATGCTCCATGCCATTGTCATCACAATGGGCCATTACATATGTCATCACAATGCTCCCTGACACCTCTATTTACAATACTGCATGACCTGGTCATCACAAGGCTCCATGCCCTTGTCATCACAATGTGCTGTTCCCACACTCATCACAATAATACAAGAAACTTATTAGACCAATGCTCCATGCCCTTGTCATCACAAAGCTCTATGATGCCTGTCATCACAATATTCCATGCCCTTGTCATCACAATGCTCCATGACCTTGTTATCACAAAGTTCCAAGACCCAAGTAATCAGAATGCTCCATGCCCCTTTTGATCAGTATGCTCCATGAGACCTGTCATCACAAGGCTCCATGATTTTCTCATCACAATGCTCCAGGACCTTGTCATCACAATGCTTCATGACATTTTCATGAAAACTCTCAATGGCCCTTGTCATCATAATGCTCCAAGCCCTAGTCATCACAATGTTCAATTATATTTGTCATCACAATCCTCCATTATATTTGGCATCACAATGCTCCATGCCATTGTCATCGCAATGGACCATGACATATGTCATCACAATGCTCCCTGACACCTGTCTTCACAATATTCCATGCCCTTGTCATCACAATACTCCATGCACTTGTCATCAAAATGCACCATGTCCACTGTCATCACAATAATATATGAAACTTGTCAGACCGATGCTCCATGCACCTGTCATCACAATGCTCCATGCCCTTGTCATCACAATGCTCCATGACCCCTGTCATCACAATGCTCTGTGACTCCAGTCATCACAATGCTTCATAACGTTTGTCATCACAACGGTCCATGCCCGCATCATCACAAGACTCTGTGACCTTTGTAACCACAATGCTCCATGAACTTTTCATCACAATGCTGCGTGACCCTTGTCATCACAATGCTCCATGTCTTTGTCAGAACAATGCTCCATGACCCTTGTCATCACAATGTGCCATGCGCTTTTCATCACAAAGAACCACAACTTTGACATCGCTATGCTCCATAAACCTTGTAATCACAATGTTCCATGCAATTCTCATTCAAATGCTCTCTCACAACGGATATCACAATGTTCCATCACTTGTCATCACAATCCTCCCTAACCCCTGTTATCACAAGTTTCCATGACCCTTTCATCACAATGCTACATCCCCTTATCAGCACAATGTTCCATGATCCCTGACATCACAATGTTCAATAACCCCTGTCATCAAAATACTCCATGACCCTTTTCATCCCAAAGCTCCATGACCCATGGCATCACAATGTTTTATAACCCCTGTCATCAAAATGTTCCATTACACTTTTCATCAAATTACTGCATGAACCTGTCATCAAAATGCTCCCTGCAATTCTCATCACAATGCACCACACCCTTGTCATCAAAATGCTCCATGACATTTGTCATCACAAAGCTCCATGACACTTGGCATCACAATGCTCCATGTCATTGTCATCATAATGCTCCATGAACCCTCTCATCATATTGCTCAATGCCCTTGTCATCACAAAGCTCCATGACAATTGTCATCACAATGCTCAATGCCCGTCTCATCACAATGCTCCATGCCCTTGTCATTACAATCCCCCATGACCCAAGTATCACAGTGTACGTGCCCTTGTCATCACAATGCTCCATGCCCACTCTCATCACAATAATTCAAGAAACATTTCAGACCAATGCTCAATGCCCTTCTCATCACAATGCTCCATTACATCTGTCATAACAATGCTCCATGACCCCTGCCATCACATTGTTCCACGGACATGTCATCACAAGGCTCCATGACCCTTGTCATCACAATGCTCCAAGACCCCTGTAATCACAATGCTCCATGCCCTTGTCATCACAAAGCTCCATGACGCATGTTATCAGAATGTTCCATGGCCTTCTCCTCACAGTGCTCCATGCCCTTGTCATCACAATGCTCCAAGACCCCTGTAATCACAATGCTCCATGCACCTTTTCATCAGAATGCTCCATGAGACTTGTCAACACAAGTCTCCATGGTCATCTCATCACAATGCTCCAGGACCTTGTCATCACCACGCTCCATTCCCTTGTCATTACAATGCTCCATGACACCTTTCATCACAATACTCCATGAACATTTTCAGCCCAATGCTCCATGACCTTCTAATCACAATGCTCCATGACCAATATCGTCAAAATTCTCCATGACCACTGTCATCAAAACACTCCATGACACCTGACAACACAATGATCTGGGACTCTTTTCATCACAATGCTCCATGACCCCTGTAATCACAATGCTCCATGACCCCTGTCATCACAATACTCCATGAACATTTTCATCCCAATGATCCATGACCCTTGTCATCACAGTGATCCATGCCCTTGTCATCCCAATGCTCCATGACCCCTATATTCAAAATGCTCTGTGACGCTTGTCATCAAAGTGCACCATGACACATGTCATCACAATGCTCCATGACTTTGTCAGCAAAATGCTACATGACACTGTCATTACAATGCTCTATGCGCTTGTCATCACAATACTCCATTACCATAGTCATCACTATCCTGCAAGAACCTTGGGATCCCATTGCTTCATGCCCTAGTCATCACAATGCTCCATGCTCCTTGAAGTCAAAAGTATCCATGACCTCTGTCATCGCAATGCTCCAAACCCTTGTGTTCACAATGTTCCATAACTCTTGTCATCACAACGCTCCATGATGAATGTCATCACAATACTCCATGCCCTTTTCATCACAATGCTCCATGACCTTTGTCATCACAATTCTCAATACACTTGTCATCACAATGCTCCCTGACACTTGTCGTCAGAATGCTCCTTGAACCCTGTCACGAAAAGGCTCCATGCCTTTTTCATCACAAAGCCCCATGCCATTTTCATCACAATGCTCCATGCCATTGTCATCAAAATACTCCACAAGCTTGTCATCAGAATGCTCCAAGACCCTTGTCATCACAATTCTCCATGCACTTGTCAGCACAATGCTCCCTGAACCTTGTCATCACAATGCTCCAAGCCATTGTCATCACAATGCTCCATTACATTTGTCATCAGAATCCTCCATGACACTTGGCATCACAATGCTCCATGCCATGGTCATCACATTAGGCCATTACATATGTCATCACAATGCTCCCTGACACCTCCCTTCACAATATTGCATGACCTGGTCATCGCAATTCTCCATGCCCTTGTCATCACAATGCGCCATTCCAACTGTCATCAAAATAATCCATGAAACTTATTAGACCAATCCTCCATTCCATTGTCATCACAATGCTCCATGCCCTTGTTATCACAATGTTCCATGACCCCTGTAATCAGAATGCTCCATGCCCCTTTTCATCAGTATGCTCCATGAGACTTGTCATCACAAGGCTCCATGGTTTTCTCATTACAATGCTACAGGAACTTGTCATCACAATGCTTCACGACATTGTCATGAAAATTCACAATGGCCCTTGTCATCATAGTGCTCCAAGCCCTAGTCATCACAATGCTCCATTATATTTGTCATCACAATCCTCCATTACATTTGGCATCACAATGATCCCTGCCATTGTCATCGCAATGGACCATGACATATGTCATCACAATGCTCCCTGACACCTGTCTTCACAATACTCCTTGACCTTCTCATCACAATGCTCCATGCCCTTGTCATCACAATGCACCATGTCCACTGTCATCATAATAATCTATGAAACTTGTCAGACCAATGCTCCATGCCCCTGTCATCACAATGCTCCCTGCCCCTTGTCATCAAAATGCTCCATGACCCCTGCCATCACAACGATCCCTGACTCCAGTCATCACCATGCTTCATAACGTTTGTCATCACAACGGTCCATGCCCGCATCATCACAAGGCTCTGTGACATTTGTAACCACAATGCTCCATGAACTTTTCATCACAATGCTCTGTGACACTTGTCATCACAATGCTCCATGCCTTTATCAGATCAATGCTCCATGACCCTTGTCATCACAATGTTCCATGTGATTTTCATCACAATGATCCACAACTTTTTCATCGCTATGCTCCATAAACCTTGTAATCACAATGCTCCATGCACTTCTCATCCAAATGCTCTCTCACATGAGATATCACAATGTTCCATCACTAGTCATCACAATCCTACCTCACCCCTGTTATCAAAATGTTCCATGACCCCTGTCATCACAATGCTACATCCCCTTATCAGCACAATGTTCCATGACCCCTGACATCACAATGTTCCATAACCCCTGTCATCAAAATGCTCCATGACCTATTTCATCCCAAAGCTCCATGATCCCTGGCATCACAATGTTCTATAAACCCTGTCAACACAATATTCCATTACATTTTTCATCAAATTGCTGCATGACCCTGTCATCAATATGTTCCCTGCCCTTCTCATCAAAATGCACCACACCCTTGTCATCAAAATGCTTCATGACATTTGTCATCACAAAGCTCCATGACCCTAGGCATCACAAGGCTCCATGCCATTGTCATCACAATGCTCCATGAACTCTCTCATCACATTGCTCCATGCCCTTGTCATCACACATCTCCATGACACTTGTCTTCACAATGCTCGATGCCCGTCTCATCACAATGCTCCATGCCCTTGTCATTACAATCCCACATGACCCATGTATCACAGTGTACCGTGCCCTTGTCATCACAATGCTCCATGCCCAGTCTCATCACAATAATCCATAAAATATTTCAGACCAATGTTCAATGCCCTTCTCATCACAATGATCCATTACCTCTGTCATAAAAATGCTCCATGACCCCTGCCATCACAATGTTCCACGGCCTTGTCATCACAAGGCTCCATGACCCTTGTCATCACAATGCTCCAAGACCCCTGTAATCACAATGCTCCATGCCCTTGTCATAAAAAAGCTCCATGACGCATGTCATCAGAATGTTCCAATAGTCTTCTCCTCACAGTGCTCCATGCCCTTGTCATCACAATGCTCCAAGACCCCTGTAATCACAATGCTCCTTGCCCCATTTCATCAGAATGCTCCATGAGACTTGTCATCACAAGTCTCCATGGTCATTTCATCGCAATGCTCCAGGACCTTGTCATCACCATGCTCCATTCCCTTTTCATCACAATGCTCCATGAACACTGTCATCACAATACTCCATGAACATTTCTAGCCCTATGCTCCATGACCTTCTCATCACAATGCTCCATGACCAATATCATCACAATGCTCCATGAACCCTGTCATCACTACACTCCATGACACCTGACAACACAATGATCCGGGACACTTGTCATCACAATTCTCCAAGACCCCTGTTATCACAATGCTCCATGACCCCTGAAATCACAATACTCCATGAACATTTTCAGCCCAATTCTCCATGACCCTTGTCATCACAATGATCGATGCCCTTGTCATCCCTATGCTCCATGACCCCTGTATTCACAATGCTCCTTGACGCTTGTCATCACAGTGCTCCATGACACCTTTTATCACAATGCTCCATGTCTTTGTCAGCAAAATGCTACATGACCTTGTCATTAAAATGCTCTATGCGCTTGTCATCACAATACTCCATTACCATTGTCATCACAATCCTCCATGAACCTTGGGATCACTTTTCTTCATGCCCTTGTCATCACAATGCTCCATGCTCTTTGAAAGCAAAATGATCCATGACCGCTGTCAACACAATGCTTCAAACACTTGTGATCACAATGTTCCATAACACTTGTCATCACAACACTCCATGATGACTGTCATCACAATACTCCATGCCCTTTTCATCACAATGCTCCATGACCATTGTCATCAAAATTCTCAATACATTTTTCATCACAATGCTCCCTGACACTTGTCGTCAGAATGCTCCTTGAACCCTGTCACGAAAAGGCTCCATGCCTTTTTCATCACAATGCTCCATGCCATTTTCATCACAATGTTCCATGCCATTGTCATCAAAATACTCCACAAGCTTGTCATCAGAATGCTCCATGAACCTTGTCATCACAATTCTCCATGCACTTGTCAGCACAATGCTCCCTGACCCTTGTCATCACAATGCTCCAAGCCATTGTCATCACAATGCTCCATTACCTTTGTTATCAGAATCCTCCATGACACTAGGCATCAGAATGCTCCATGCCATTGTCATCACAATGGGCCATTACATATGTCATCACAATGCTCCCTGAAACCTCTATTTTCAATACTGCATGACCTGGTCATCAAAATGCTCCATGCCCTTGTCATCACAATGCGCTCTTCCCACTCTCATCACAATAATCCAAGAAACTTATTAGACCAATGCTCCATGCCCTTGTCATCACAACGCTCCATGATGCCTGTCATCACAATACTCCATGCCCTTGTCATTACAATGCTCCATGACCTTGTTATCACAATGTTCCAAGACCCAAGTACTCAGAATGCTCCATGCCCCTTTTGATCAGTATGCTCCATGAGACCTGTCATCACAAGGCTCCATGATTTTCTCATCACAATGCTCCAAGACCTTGTCATCACAATGCTTTATGACATTTTCATGAAAACTCTCAATGGCCCTTGTCATCATAATGCTCCAAGCCCTAGTCATCACAATGCTCCATTATATTTGTCATCACAATCCTCCATTATATTTGGCATCACAATGCTCCATGCCATTGTCATCGCAATGGACCATGACATATGTCATCACAATGCTCTCTGACACCTGTCTTCACAATATTCCATGCCCTTGTCATCACAATACTCCATGCACTTGTCATCAAAATGCACCATGTCCACTGTCATCACAATAATTTATGAAACTTGTCAGACCGATGCTCCATACACCTGTCATCACAATGCTCCATGCCCTTGTCTTCACAATGCTCCATGACCCCTGTCATCACAATGCTCTGTGACTCCAGTCATCACAATGCTTCATAACGTTTGTCATCACAACGGTCCATGCCCACATCATCACAAGACTCTGTGACCTTTGTAACCACAATGCTCCATGAAGTTTTCATCACAATGCTGCGTGACCCTTGTCATTACAATGCTCCATGTCTTTGTCGGAACAATGCTCCATGACCCTTGTCATCACAATGTGTCATGCGCTTTTCATCACAAAGAACCACAACTTTGACATCGCTATGCTCCATAAACCTTGTAATCACAATTTTCCATGCAATTCTCATTCAAATGCTCTCTCACAACGGATATCACAATGTTCCATCACTTGTCATCACAATCCTCCCTCACCCCTGTTATCACAAGTTTCCATGACCCCTGTCATCACAATGCTACATCCCCTTATCAGCACATTGTTCCATGATCCCTGACATCACAATGTTCAATAACTCCTGTCATCAAAATACTCCATGACGCTTTTCATCCCAAAGCTCCATGACCAATTGCATCACAATGTTCTATAACCCCTGTCATCAAAATGTTCCATTACACTTTTCATCAAATTACTGCATGAACCTGTCATCAAAATGCTCCCTGCCCTGCTCATCACAATGCACCACACCCTTGTCATCAAAATGCTCCATGACTTTTGTCATCACAAAGCTCCATGACCCTTGGCATCACAATGCTCCATGTCATTGTCATCATAATGCTCCATGAACCCTCTCATCATATTGCTCAATGCCCTTGTCATCACAAAGCTCCATAACAATTGTCATCACAATGCTCGATGCCCTTCTCATCACAATGCTCCATGCCCTTGTCATTACAATCCCCCTTGACCCATGTATCACAGTGTACGTGCCCTTGTCATCACAATGCTCCATGCCCACTCTCATCACAATAATTCAAGAAACATTTCAGACCAATGCTCAATGCCCTTCTCATCACAATGCTCCATTACATCTGTCATAACAATGCTCCATGACACCTGCCATCACATTGTTCCACAGACTTGTCATCACAAGGCTCCATGAACCTTGTCATCACAATGCTCCAAGACCCCTGTAATCACAATGCTCCATGCCCTTGTCATCACAAAGCTCCATGACGCATGTTATCAGAATGTTCCATGGCCTTCTCCTCACAGTGCTCCATGCCCTTGTCATCACAATGCTCCAAGACCCCTGTAATCACAATGCTCCATGCACCTTTTCATCAGAATGCTCCATGAGACTTGTCAACACAAGTCTCCATGGTCATCTCATCACAATGCTCCAGGACCTTGTCATCACCACGCTCCATTCCCTTGTCATCACAATGCTCCATGACACCTGTCATCACAATACTCCATGAATATTTTCAGCCCAATGCTCCATGACCTTCTAATCACAATGCTCCATGACCAATATCATCAAAATACTCCATGACCACTGTCATCAAAACACTCCATGACACCTGACAACACAATGATCTGGGACTCTTTTCATCACAATGCTCCATGACCCCTGTCATCACAATACTCCATGAACAATTTCATCCCAATGATCCATGACCCTTGTCATCACAGTGATCCATGCCCTTGTCATCCCAGTTCTCCATGACCCTATATTCAAAATGCACTGTGATGCTTGTCATCAAAGTGCACCATGACACATGTCATCACAATGCTCCATGCCTTTCTCAGCAAAATGCTACATGACACTGTCCTTACAATGCTCTATGCGCTTGTCATCACAATACTCCATTACCATAGTCATCACAATCCTCCATGAACCTTGGGATCCCATTGCTTCATGCCCTTGTCATCACAATGCTCCATGCTCCATGAAATCAAAATGATCCATGACCCCTGTCATCACAATGCTCCAAACCCTTGTGATAACAATGTTCCGTAACACTTGTCATCACAACGCTCCATAATGCCTGTCATCACAATACTCCATGCCCTTTTCATCACAATGCTCCATGACCTTTGTCATCACAATTCTCAATACACTTGTCATCACAATGCTCCCTGACACTTGTCATCAGAATGCTCCTTGAACCCTATCACGGAAAGGCTCCATGCCACTTTCATCACAAAGCCCCTTGCGATTTTCATCACAATGCTCCATGTCATTGTCATCAAAATACTCCACAAGCTTATCATCAGAATGCTCCATGACGCTTGTCATCACAATTCTCCATGCACTTGTCAGCACAATGCTCCCTGACACTTGTCATCACAATGCTCCAAGCCATTGTCATCACAATGCTCCATTACCTTTGTCATCAGAATCCTCCATGACACTTGCCATCACAATGCTCCATGCCCTTGTCATCACAATGCGCCATTCTAAATGTCATCACAATAATCCATGAAACTTATTAGACCAATGCTCCATGCCTTTGTCATCACAAAGCACCATGCCCTTGTTATCACAATGTTCCAAGACCCCTGTAATCAGAATGCTCCATGCCCCTTTTCATCAGTATGCTCCATGAGACTTGTCATCGCAAGGCTTCATGGTTTTCTCATCAAAATGATCCAGGAACTTTTCATCACAATGCTTCACGACATTGTCATGATAATTCTCCATGGCCGTTGTCATCATAATGCTCCAAGCCCTAGTCATCACAATGCTCCATTATATTTGTCATCAAAATCCTCCATTAAATTTGGCATCACAATGCTCCCTGCCATTGTCATCGCAATGGACCATGACAAATGTCATCACCATGCTCCCTGACACCTATCTTCACAATACTACATTCCCTTGTCATCACAATGCTCCATGCCCTTGTCATCACAATGCACCATGTCCACTGTCATCACAATAATCTATGAAACTTCTCAGACCAATGCTCCATGCCCTTGTCATCACAGTGCTCCATGCCCTTGTCATCAAAATGCTCCATGACCCCTGTCATCACAACGCTCCCTGACTCCAGTCATCACAATGCTTCATAACGTTTGTCATCACAACGGTGCATCCCCACGTCATCACAAGGCTCTGAGACCTTTGTAATCCCAATGGTCCATGAACATTTCATCACAATGATCTCTGACACTTGTCATCACAATGCTCCATGCCTTTGTCAGAACAATACTCCATGACACTTGTCATCACAATGTGCCATGCGCTTTTCATCAAAATGATCCACAACGTTGTCATCGCTATGTTACATAAACATTGTAATCACAATGCTCCATGCACTTCTCATCCAAATGCTCTCTCACATGAGATATAACAATGTTCCATAACTAGTCATCATAATCCTCCCTCACCCGTGTAATCACAATGTTCCATGACCCCTGTCATCACAATGCTACATCCCCTTATCAGCACAATGTTCCATAACCCCTGTCATCAAAATGCTCCATGAACCATTTCATCCCAAAGCTCCATGACCCATGGCATCACAATGTTCTATAACCCCTGTCAACAAAATGTTCTATGACAATTTTCATCAAATTGCTGCATGACCCTGTCATCAAAAAGCTCCCTGCCCTTCTCATCACAATGCACCACACCCTTGTCATCAAAATACTCAATGACATTTGTCATCACAAAGCTCCATGACCCTAGGCATCACAATGCTCCTTGCCATTGTCATCACAATGCTCCATGAACCCTCTCATCATATTGCTCCATGCCCTTGTCATCACAAAGCTCCATGACACTTGTCATCAAAATGCTCGAAGCCCGTCCCAGCACAATGCTCCATGCCCTTGTCATTACAATCCCCAATGCCCCATTTTTCACAGTGTACCGTGCCCTTGTCATCACAATGCTCCATGCACACTCTCATCACAATAATCCATGAAATATTTCAGAGAAATGCTCAATGCCCTTCACATCAAAATGCTCCATTACATCTGTCATAACAATGCTCCATGACCACTGCCATCACAATGTTCCACGGCCTTGTCATCAGAAGGCTCCATGACCCTTGTCATCACAATGCTCCAAGACCACTGTAATCACGATGCTCCATGCCCTTGTCATCACAAAGCTCCATGGCGCATGTCAACAGAATGTTCCGTGGCCTTCTCCTCACAGTGCTCCATGCCCTTCTCATCACAATGCTCCAATACCCCTGTAATCACAATGCTCCATGCCCCTTTTCATCAGAATGCTCCTAGAGACTTGTCATCACAAGTCTCCATGGTCTTCTCATCACAATGCTCCAGGAACTTGTCATCACCATGCTCCATTCCCTTGTCATCACAAAGCTCCATGACCACTGTCATCACAATACTCCATGAACATTTTCAGCCCTATGATCCATGACTTTCTCATCTCAATGCTTCATGAAATATATCATCACAATCCTCCATAACCACTGTCATCACAACACACCATGACACCTGACAACACAATGATCCGGGACTCTTGTCATCACAATGCTCCATGACCCCTGTCATCACAATACTCCATGAACATTTTCAGCCCAATGATCCATGACACTTGTCATCACAATGATCCATGCCCTTGTCATCCCTATGCTCCATGACCCCTGTATTCACAATGCTCCGTGATGCTTGTCATAACAGTGCTCCATGACACCTGTCATCACAAAGTTCCATGCCTTTGTCAGCAAAATGCTACATGACCTTGTCATTACAATGCTCTATGCGCTTGTCATCACAATACTCCATTACCATTGTCATCACAGGCCTCCAAGAACCTTGGGATCGCATTGCTTCATGCCCTAGTCCTCACAATGCTCCATGCTCCTTGAAATCAAAATGATCCATGACCTCTGTCATCGCAATGCTCCAAAACCTTGTGATCACAATGTTTCATAACACTTGTCATCACAACGCTCCATGATGCCTGTCATCACAGTACTCCATGCCTTTGTCATCACAATGCTCCATGCCCTTGTTATCACAAGGTTCCAAGACCCCTGTAATCAGAATGCTCCATGCCCCTTTTCATCAGTATGCTCCATGAGACCTGTCATCACAAGGCTCCATGGATTTCTCATCACAATTCTCCAGGACAGTGTCATCACAATGCTTCACGACATTGTCATGAAAATTCTAAATGGCCCTTGTCATCATAATGCTCCAAGCCCTAGTCATCACAATGCTCCATTATATTTGTCATCACAATCCTCCATTACATTCGGCATCACAATGCTCCATGCCACTGTCATCGCAATGGACCATGACATATGTCATCACAATGCTCCCTGACACCTGTCTTCACAATACTCCAAGCCCTTGTCATCACAATGCTCCATGCCCTTTTCATCACAATGCACCATGTCCACTGTCATCACAATAATCTATGAAACTTGTCAGACCAATGCTCCATGCTCCTGTCATCACAATGCTCCATGCCCTTGTCATCAAAATGCTCCATGACCCCTGTAATTTCAATGCTCCGTGACTCCAGGCATCACAATGCTTCATAACGTTTGTCATCACAACGGTCCATGCCCGCGTCATCACAAGGCTTTGTAACCTTTGTAACCACAGTGCTCCATGAACTTTTCATCACAATGCTCCGTGACCCTTGTCATCACAATGCTCCATGTCTTTGTCACAATGCTCCATGACCCTTGTCATCACAAAGTGCCATGCGTTTTTCATCACAGTGATCCACAACCTTGTCATCGCTATGCTCCATAAACCTTCTAATCACAATGCTCCATGCACTTTTCATTCAAATGGCCTCTCACATGAGATATCACAATGTACCATCACTAGTCATCACAATCCTCCCTCACCCCAGTTATCATAATGTTCCAGACACCTGTCATCAAAATTCTACATCCCCTTATCAGCACAATGTTCCATGACTGCTGACATCACAGTGTTCCATAACGCCTGTCTTCAAAATGTTCCATGACCCCTTTCATCCCAAAGCACCATGACCCCTGTCATCACAATGCTCCGTGACTCCAGTCATCACAATGCTTCATAACGTTTGTCATCACAACGGTTCATGTCCGCGTCATCACAAGACTCTGTGACCTTTGTAAGCACAATGCTCCATGAACTTTTCATCACAATTCTCCGTGACCCTTGTCATCCCAATGATCCATGTCTTTGTCACAACAATGCTACATGACCCTTGTCATCACAATGTGCCATCCGTTTTTCAACACAATGATCTACAACATTGTCATCGCTATGCTCCATTAACCTTGTAATCACAATGCTCCATGCACTTCTCATCCAAATGCTCTCTCACATGAGATATCACAATGTACCATCACTTGTCAACACAATCCTCCCTCACCCCTGTTATCACAATTTTCCATGACCCCTGTCATCACAATGCTACATCCCCTTATCAGCACAATGTTCCATGATCCCTGACATCACAATATTCAATAACCCCTGTCATCAAAATGCTCCATGACCCTTTTCATCCCAAAGATCCATGACACCTGGCATCACAATGTTCTATAACCACTGTCATCAAAATGTTCCATTACACTTTTCATCAAATTACTGCATAAACCTATCATCAAAATGCTTCCTGCCCTACTCATCACAATGCACCACACCTTTGTCATCAAAATGCTCCATGACTTTTGTCATCAAAAAGCTCCATGACCCTTGGCATCACAATGCTCCATGTCATTGTCATCATAATGCTCCATGAACCCTCTCATCACATTGCTCAATGCCCTTGTCATCACAAAGCTCCATGACACTTGTCATCACAATGCTCGATGCCTTTCTCATCACAATGCTCCATGCCCTTGTCATTACAATCCCCCATAACCCATGTATCACAGTGTACGTGCCCTTGTCATCACAATGCTCCATGCCCACTCTCATCACAATAATCCATGAAACATTTCAGACCAATGCTCAATGCCCTACTCATCACAATGCTCCATTACAACTGTCATAACAATGCTCCATGACCCCTGCCATCACAATGTTCCATGGCCTTGTCATCACAAGGCTCCATGACCCTTGTCATCACAATGCTCCAAGACCTCTGTAATCACAATGCTCCATGCCCTTGTCATCACAAAGCTCCATGACGCATGTTATCAGAATGTTCCATGGCCTTCTCCTCACAGTGTTCCATGCTCTTGTCATCACAATGCTCCAAGACCCCTGTAATCACAATGCTCCATGCCCCTTTTCATCAGAATGCTCCTAGAGACTTGTCATCACAAGTCTCCATGGTCATCTCATCACAGTGCTCCAGGAACTTGTCATCACCATGCTCCATTCCCGAGTCATCACAATACTCCATGAATATTTTCAGCCATATGCTCCATGACCTTCTCATCACAATGCTCCATGACCAATATCATCACAATGCTCCATGACCACTGTCATCACAACACTCCATGACACCTGACAACACAATGATCCGGGACTCTTGGCATCACAATGCTCCATGACCCCTGTCATCAAAATACTCCTTGAATATTTTCAGCCCAATGCTCCATGACACTTGTCATCACAATGATCCATGCCCTTGTCATCCCTATGCTCCATGACCCCCGTATTCAAAATGCTCTCTGATGCTTGTCATCACAGTGCTCCATGACACCTGTCATCACAAAGCTCATGTCTTTGTCAGCAAAATGCTACATGACCTTGTCATTACAATGCTCTATGCGCTTGTCATCACAATACTCCATTACCATTGTCATCACAATCCTCCATGAACATTGGGATCGCATTGCTTCATGCCCTAGTCATCACAATTCTCCATGCTCCTTGAAATCAAAATGATCCATGACCTCTGTCATCGCAATGCTCCCTAACCTTGTGATCACAATGTTCCATAACACTTGTCATCACAACGCTCCATGATGCCTGTCATCACAATACTCCATGCCCTTGTCATCACAATGCTCCATGCCCTTGTTACCACAGTGTTCCAAGACCCCTGTAATCAGAATGCTCCATGCCCCTTTTCATCAGTATGCTCCATGAGACCTGTCATCACAAGGCTCCATGGTTTTCTCATCACAATTCTCCAGGACAATGTCATCACAATGCTTCACGACATTTTCATGAAAATTCTCAATGGCCCTTGTCATCATAATGCTCCAAGCCCTAGTCATCACAATGCTCCATTATATTTGTCATCACAATACTCCATTACATTTGGCATCACAATGCTAAATGCCACTGACATCGCAATGGACCATGACATATGTCATCACAATGCTCCCTGACACATGTCTTCACAATATTCCATGCCCTTGTCATCGCAATGCTCCATGCCCTAGTCATCACAATGCACCATGTCCACTGTCATCACAATAATCTATGAAACTTGTCAGACCAATGCTCCATGCCCCTCTCATCACAATGCTCCAAGCCCTTGTCATCTCAATGCTCCATGACCTCTGTCATCACAACGCTCCCTGACTCCAGTCATCACTATGCTTCATAATGTTTGTCATCACAACGGTCCATGCCCGCGTCATCACAAGACTCTGTGACCTTTGTAACCACAATGCTCCATGAACTTTTCATCACAGTGCTCCGTGACCCTTGTCATCACAATACTCCATGTCTTTGTCACAACAATCCTCCATGACCCTTGTCATCACAATGTGCCATGCGTTTTTCATCACAATGATCCACAACTTTGTCATCGCTATGCTCCATAAACCTTGTAATCACAATGATCCATGCAATTCTCATCCAAATGCTCTCTCACATGAGATATCACAATGTACAATCACTTGTCATCACAATCCTCCCTCACCCCTGTTATCACAATTTTCCATGACCCCTGTCATCACAATGCTACATCCCTTTAACAGCACAATGTTCCATGATCCCTGACATCACAATATTCAATAAGCCCTGTCATCAAAATGCTCCATGACCCTTTTCATCCCAAAGATCCATGACACCTGGCATCACAATATTCTATAACCCCTGTCATCAAAATGTTCCATTACACTTTTCATCAAATTACTGCATGAACCTCTCATCAAAATGCTTCCTGCCCTACTCATCACAATGCACCACACCTTTGTCATCAAAATGCTCCATGACTTTTGTCATCACAAAGCTCCATGACCCTTGGCATCACAATGCTCCATGTCATTGTCATCATAATGCTCCATGAACCCTCTCATCACATTGCTCAATGCCCTTGTCATCACAAAGCTCCATGACACTTGTCATCACAATGCTCGATGCCCTTCTCATCACAATGCTCCATGCCCTTGTCATTACAATCCCCCATGACCCATGTATAACAGTGTAGGTGCCCTTGTCATCACAATGCTCCATGCCCACTCTCATCACAATAATCCATGAAACATTTCAGACCAATGCTCAATGCCCTACTCATCACAATGCTCCATTACAACTGTCATAACAATGCTCCATGACCCCTGCCATCACAATGTTCCATGGCCTTGTCATCACAAGGCTCCATGACCCTTGTCATCACAATGCATCAAGACCTCTGTAATCACAATGCTCCATGCCCTTGTCATCACAAACCTCCATGACGCATGTTATCAGAATATTCCATGGCCTTCTCCTCACAGTGTTCCATGCTCTTGTCATCACAATGCTCCAAGACCCCTGTAATCACAATGCTCCATGCCCCTTTTCATCAGAATGCTCCTAGAGACTTGTCATCACAAGTCTCCATGGTCATCTCATCACAATGCTCCAGGAACTTGTCATCACCATGCTCCGTTCCCGAGTCATCACAATGCTCCATGACCCCTGTCATCACAATACTCCATGAATATTTTCAGCCATATGCTCCATGACCTTCTGATCACAATGCTCCATGACCAATATCATCACAATGCTCCATGACCCATGTCATCACAATACTCCTTGAACATTTTCAGCCCAATGCTCCATGACACTTGTCATCACAATGATCCATGCCCTTGTTATCCCTATGCTCCATGACCCCTGTATTCACAATGCTCTGTGATGCTTGTCATCACAGTGCTCCATGACACCTGTCATCACAAAGCTCATGTCTTTGTCAGCAAAATGCTACATGACCTTGTCATTACAATGCTCTATGCGCTTGTCATCACAATACTCCATTACCATTGTCATCACAATCCTCCATGAACCTTGGGATCGCATTGCTTCATGCCCTAGTCATCACAATGCTCCATGCTCCTTGAAATCAAAATGATCCATGACCTCTGTCATCGCAATGCTCACAAACCTTGTGATCACAATGTTCCATAACACTTGTCATCACAAAGCTCCATGATGCCTGTCATCACAATACTCCATGCCCTTGTCATCACAATGCTACATGCCCTTGTTACCACAATGTTCCAAGACCCCTGTAATCAGAATGCTCCATGCCCCTTTTCATCAGTATGCTCCATGAGACCTGTCATCACAAGGCTCCATGGTTTTCTCATCACAATTCTCCAGGACAATGTCATGACAAAGCTTCACGACATTGTCATGAAAATTCTCAATGGCCCTTGTCATCATAATGCTCCAAGCCCTAGTCATCACAATGCTCCATTATATTTGTCATCACAATCCTCCATTACATTTGGCATCACAATGCTCCATGCCACTGACATCGCAATGGACCATGACATATGTCATCACAATGCTCCCTGACACATGTCTTCACAATATTCCATGCCCTTGTCATCGCAATGCTCCATGCCCTTGTCATCACAATGCACCATGTCCACTGTCATCACAATAATCTATGAAACTTGTCAGACCAATGCTCCATGCCCCTGTCATCACAATGCTCCAAGCCCTTGTCATCACAATGCTCCATGACCTCTGTCATCACAACGCTCCCTGACTCCAGTCATCACTATTCTTCATAACGTTTGTCATCACAACGGTCCATGCCCGCGTCATCACAAGACTCTGTGACCTTTGTAACCACAATGCTCCATGAACTTTTCATCACAATGCTCCGTGACCCTTGTCATCACAATGCTCCATGTCTTTGTCACAACAATGCTCCATGACCCTTGTCATCACAATGTGCCATGCGTTTTTCATCACAATGATCCACAACTTTGTCATCGCTATGCTCCATAAACCTTGGAATCACAATTATCCATGCAATTCTCATCCAAATGCTCTCTCACATGAGATATCACAATGTACCATCACTTGTCATCACAATCCTCCCTCACCCCTGTTATCACAATTTTCCATGACCCCTGTCATCACAATGCTACATCCCCTTATCAGCACAATGTTCCATGATCCCTGACATCACAATGTTCAATAACCCCTGTCATCAAAATGCTCCATGACACTTTCCATCCCACAGCTCCATGACACCTGGCATCACAATGTTCTATAACCCCTGTCATCAAAATGTTCCATTACACTTTTCATCAAGTTACTGCATGAACCTGTCATCAAAATGCTTCCTGCCCTACTCATCACAATGCACCACACACTTGTCATCAAAATGCTCCATGACTTTTGTCATCACAAAGCTCCATGACACTTGGCATCACAATGCTCCATGTCATTGTCATCATAATGCTTCATGAACCCTCTCATCACATTGCTCAATGCCCTTGTCATCACAAAGCTCCATGACACTTGTCATCACAATGCTCGATGCCCTTCTCATCACAATGCTCCATGCCCTTGTCATTACAATCCCCCATGACCCATGTATCACAGTGTACGTGCCTTGTCATCACAATGCTCCATGCCCACTCTCATCACAATAATCCATGAAACATTTCAGACCAATGCTCAATGCCCTACTCATCACAATGCTCCATTACAACTGTCATAACAATGCTCCATGACCCCTGCCATCACAATGTTCCATGGCCTTGTCATCACAAGGCTCCCTGACGCATGTTATCAGAATGTTCCATGGACTTCTCCTCACAGTGCTCCAGGCCCTTGTCATCACAATGCTCCAAGACCCCTGTAATCACAATGCTCCATGCCCCTTTTCATCAGAATGCTCCTAGAGACTTGTCATCACAAGTCACCATGGTCATCTCATCACAATGCTCCAGGACCTTGTCATCACCACGCTCCATTCCCTTGTCATCTCAATGCTCCATGACACCTGTCATCACAATATTCCATGAACATTTTCACCCCAATGCTCCATGACC
>NW_028294288.1:0-46012 GCF_964341445.2 Mesoplodon mirus | reverse complement strand
TAGAGATCCTACCAGTCTTTGAATACATCCTCGTGCCTTGTTTCAGTTCCAGTTTTTTGTATATTTTCTGCCTTGCACCCGATTATTCCTACATCTGATGGATGGCCTTGGGAATCTAATTCTGGTATTGATTGTTTTGGCTGATTGTCTCCCCTTGTAGCTGCTTTCTTCATTATTGTGTAAATTTAGATCATGAGCTCATGTTTAGCTAAATAGCTGACCTTGTAAGAGGCTTAGTTGTGAATGCTCGTAAGTTTCAGCAGAAAGTCGGCAAAGATTTATTTGTGTCCCTCCAATGAGTGGCCCGCAAGTACCCCGTTTTCTACAACTGTTGGTCCAATACTCCCTCTAGAGGCAGGGGATTCAGACAGGGCTGCTTTGCGGCCCCCGATCTGGGGCAGGGGCAGTGGGCGGCCTGTGGCCCAGGCAGGAGCCTCTCCGCGTGTCTCCCAGGGACCCATCTGCCTGTGAGCCTCAGTCACCTGGCAGGAGGCCACAATGCCCTGACCTATGGTTAGCTGTGCAGCGAGGTGTACTGCGCGGACAGGTTCCACACACACTTCTAGTAAGAGGGCGGCCTGAGTGGAAAGGTGAGAGTTTGGGCAGCTGTGCAGACAAAGAAAGCGCCCTTTGGCCTGGGCCTAAATGCTTGTGACACTCCACTGGGCCTGCCGGGCTCTGAGGGCCCTGCCCTGGGCCCCCTGCTCCCCTGCCCTTTGTTCAGTCACAGCAGAGATGGCCACACCCACTCCCTCAGTGAGGGCAGTGTTCCAACCTCCCTCAGCCCCGCCCCCTCTCCGCAGGTTACCATGGACTACAGAGGCTGCATTCTGAGGCCACGGCGTTCCGAGAATGCCAAGGGCAGACATGATGACCTTAAATGATTTCCTCTTGTGTCAGTTTTGGTAAACTTTAGGAGCTAGGAAATGGTCCACTTGACAGAAATGTTCAAATTTACTGGCATTTCATATATTCTCTGCTCTAACATTGTCCTGACTCTTTCTGTATATTCTTTACTTATGTTTTGGTTTTCCTTAATCAAAGTGTGTCTTTTAAATCTTTTCAAAGAAGATTCTTTGGACTTACTAAATCACCTGAATTTTATCCGTTTTCTGTTGTATTAAGTTCTGCTCATATCTTTATTTAACTTTTTTCTATGTTCTCAGGGTTTATTGTTTTCATCTTCTGATGTCAATTAAAACACTTGGTTATTCATTTTAATAAATCTTTTTACTTATAAAGATTTGAACTTTTGAAGATTCCAGCTTACTTGTACGTTTCTAAGGGTCAGGTACTCTCCACTGTTGCCGGCCTAAGTCTTAGTTCACCATATAGCAATGTATATATTGACCTATTTTCCCCTCGACTTTCTGTGATCCACTACATCTCACCTTTCTTTGCAGACAAGCCATTTGAAATACACTTAACTTATTTCACAGCCAATAAGGCTTTGAAATAATGTGTATTTTTTAGAGAAATCTTCTTATATAATTAGGCAGAAAATCTGACCTGCCATAGTTTTCAAAACAGCATAATTTCACTCTTCTCAATGATTAAACTGTTGTATTACACAACCTTTGTGTATTTAGCTTTATCAATGACATGTCCTTTAAAAATGTTTTAGAGATCCTACCAGTCTTTGAAAACATCCTCGTGCCTTGTTTCAGTTCCAGTTTTATGTATATTTTCTGCCTTGCACCCGATTATTCCTACATCTGATGGATGGCCTTGGGAATCTAATACTGGTATTGATTGTTTTGGCTGATTGTCTCCCCTTGTAGCTGCTTTCTTCATTATTGTGTAAATTTAGATCATGAGCTCATGTTTAGCTAAACAGCTGACCTTGTAAGAGGCTTAGTTGTGAATGCTCGTAAGTTTCAGCAGAAAGTCGGCAAAGATTTATTTGTGTCCCTCCAATGAGTGGCCCGCAAGAACCCCGTTTTCTACAAGTGTTGGTCCAATACTCCCTCTAGAGGCAGGGGACTCAGACAGGGCTGCTTTGCAGCCCCCGATCTGGGGCAGGGGCAGTGGGCGGCCTGTGGCCCGGGCAGGAGCCTCTCCGCGTGTGTCCCAGGGACCCATCTGCCTGCGAGCCTCGGTCACCTGGAAGGAAGCTACGATGCCCAGACCTATGCTTAGCTGTGCAGCGAGGTGTACTGCGTGGACAGGTTCCACACACACTTCAAGTAAGAGGGCGGCCTGAGTGGAAAGGTGAGGGTTTGGGCAGCTGTGCAGACAAAGAAAGTGCCCTTTGGCCTGGGCCTAAATGCTTGTGACACTCCACTGGGCCTGCCGGGCTCTGAGGGCCCTGCCCTGGGCCCCCTGCTCCCCTGCCCTTTGTTCAGTCACAGCAGAGATGGCCACACCCACTCCCTCAGTGAGGGCAGTGTTCCAACCTCCCTCAGCCCCGCCCCCTCTCCGCAGGTTACCATGGACTACAGAGGCTGCATTCTGAGGCCAGGGCGTTCCGAGAATGCCAAGGGCAGACATGATGACCTTAAATGATTTCCTCTTGTGTCAGTTTTGGTAAACTTTAGGAGCTAGGAAATGGTCCACTTTCCAGAAATGTTCAAATTTACTGGCATTTCATATATTCTCTGCTCTAACATTGTCCTGACTCTTTCTGTATATTCTTTACTTATGTTTTGGTTTTCCTTAATCAAAGTGTGTCTTTTAAATCTTTTCAAAGAAGATTCTTTGGACTTACTAAATCACCTGGATTTTATACGTTTTCTGTTGTATTAAATTCTGCTCATATCTTTATTTAACTTTTTTCTATGTTCTCAGGGTTTATTGTTTTCATCTTCTGATGTCAATTAAAACACTTGGTTATTCATTTTAATAAATCTTTTTACTTATAAAGATTTGAACTTTTGAAGATTCCAGCTTACTTGTATGTTTCTAAGGGTCAGGTCCTCTCCATTGTTGCCGGCCTAATGCTTAGTTCACCATATAGCAATGTATATATTGACCTATTTTCCCCTAGACTTTCTGTGATCCCCTACATCTCACCTTTCTTTGCAGACAAGCCATTTGAAATACACTTAACTTATTTCACAGCCAATAAGGCTTTGAAATAATGTGTATTTTTTAGAGACATCTTCTTATAGAATTAGGCAGAAAATCTGACCTGCCATAGTTTTCAAAACAGCATAATTTCACACTTCTCAATGATTAAACTGTTGTATTACACAACCTTTGTGTATTTAGCTTTATCAATGACATGTCCTTTAAAAATGTTTTAGAGATCCTACCAGTCTTTGAAAACATCCTCGTGCCTTGTTTCAGTTCCAGTTTTATGTATATTTTCTGCCTTGCACCCGATTATTCCTACATCTGATGGATGGCCTTGGGAATCTAATACTGGTATTGATTGTTTTGGCTGATTGTCTACCCTTGTAGCTGCTTTCTTCATTATTGTGTAAATTTAGATCATGAGCTCATGTTTAGCTAAACAGCTGACCTTGTACGAGGCTTAGTTGGGAATGCTCGTAAGTTTCAGCAGAAAGTCGGCAAAGATTTATTTGTGTCCCTCCAATGAGTGGCCCGCAAGGACCCCGTTTTCTACAAGTGTTGGTCCAATAATCCCTCTAGAGGCAGGGGACTCAGACAGGGCTGCTTTGCAGCCCCCGATCTGGGGCAGGGGCAGTGGGCGGCCTGTGGCCCGGGCAGGAGCCTCTCCGCGTGTGTCCCAGGGACCCATCTGCCTGCGAGCCTCGGTCACCTGGAAGGAAGCTACGATGCCCAGACCTATGCTTAGCTGTGCAGCGAGGTGTACTGCGTGGACAGGTTCCACACACACTTCAAGTAAGAGGGCGGCCTGAGTGGAAAGGTGAGGGTTTGGGCAGCTGTGCAGACAAAGAAAGTGCCCTTTGGCCTGGGCCTAAATGCTTGTGACACTCCACTGGGCCTGCCGGGTTCTGAGGGCCCTGCCCTGGGCCCCCTGCTCCCCTGCCCTTTGTTCAGTCACAGCAGAGATGGCCACACCCACTCCCTCAGTGAGGGCAGTGTTCCAACCTCCCTCAGCCCCGCCCCCTCTCCGCAGGTTACCATGGACTACAGAGGCTGCATTCTGAGGCCAGGGCGTTCCGAGAATGCCAAGGGCAGACATGATGACCTTAAATGATTTCCTCTTGTGTCAGTTTTGGTAAACTTTAGGAGCTAGGAAATGGTCCACTTGACAGAAATGTTCAAATTTACTGGCATTTCATATATTCTCTGCTCTAACATTGTCCTGACTCTTTCTGTATATTCTTTACTTATGTTTTGGTTTTCCTTAATCAAAGTGTGTCTTTTAAATCTTTTCAAAGAAGATTCTTTGGACTTACTAAATCAACTGAATTTTATCCGTTTTCTGTTGTATTAAGTTCTGCTCATATCTTTATTTAACTTTTTTCTATGTTCTCAGGGTTTATTGTTTTCATCTTCTGATGTCAATTAAAACACTTGGTTATTCATTTTAATAAATCTTTTTACTTATAAAGATTTGAACTTTTGAAGATTCCAGCTTACATGTACGTTTCTAAGGTTCAGGTCCTCTCCACTGTTGCCGGCCTAAGGCTTAGTTCACCATATAAAAATGTATATATTGACCTATTTTCCCCTGGACTTTCTGTGATCCACTACATCTCACCTTTCTTTGCAGACAAGCCATTTGAAATACACTTAACTTATTTCACAGCCAATAAGGCTTTGAAATAATGTGTATTTTTTAGAGAAATCTTCTTATATAATTAGGCAGAAAATCTGACCTGCCATAGTTTTCAAAACAGCATAATTTCACTCTTCTCAATGATTAATCTGTTGTATTACACAACCTTTGTGTATTTAGCTTTATCAATGACATGTCCTTTAAAAATGTTTTAGAGATCCTACCAGTCTTTGAAAACATCCTTGTGCCTTGTTTCATTTCCAGTTTGATGTATATTTTCTGCCTTGCACCCGATTATTCCTACATCTGATGGATGGCCTTGGGAATCTAATACTGGTATTGATTGTTTTGGCTGATTGTCTCCCCTTGTAGCTGCTTTCTTCATTATTGTGTAAATTTAGATCATGAGCTCATGTTTAGCTAAACAGCTGACCTTGTAAGAGGCTTAGTTGTGAACGCTCGTAAGTTTCAGCAGAAAGTCGGCAAAGATTTCTTTGTGTCCCTCCAATGAGTGGCCCGCAAGGACCCCGTTTTCTACAAGTGTTGGTCCAATACTCCCTCTAGAGGCAGGGGACTCAGACAGGGCTGCTTTGCGGCCCCCGATCTGGGGCAGGGGAAGTGTGCGGCCTGTGGCCCGGGCAGGAGCCTCTCCGCGTGTGTCCCAGGGACCCATCTGCCTGCGAGCCACGGTCACCTGGCAGGAAGCTATGATGCCCAGACCTATGCTTAGCTGTGCAGCGAGGTGTACTGCGCAGACAGGTTCCACACACACTTCAAGTAAGAGGGCGGCCTGAGTGGAAAGGTGAGAGTTTGGGCAGCTGTGCAGACAAAGAAAGCGCCCTTTGGCCTGGGCCTAAATGCTTGTGACACTCCACTGGGCCTGCCGAGCTCTGAGGGCCCTGCCCTGGGCCCCCTGCTCCCCTGCCCTTTGTTCAGTCACAGCAGAGATGGCCACACCCACTCCCTCAGTGAGGGCAGTGTTCGAACCTCCCTCAGCCCCGCCCCCTCTCCGCAGGTTACCATGGACGACAGAGGCTGCATTCTGAGGCCAGGGCGTTCCGAGAATGCCAAGGGCAGACATGATGACCTTAAATGATTTCCTCTTGTGTCAGTTTTGGTAAAATTTAGGAGCTAGGAAATGGTCCACTTTCCAGAAATGTTCAAATTTACTGGCATTTCATATATTCTCTGCTCTAACATTGTCCTGACTCTTTCTGTATATTCTTTACTTACGTTTTTGTTTTCCTTAATCAAAGTGTGTCTTTTAAATCTTTTCAAAGAAGATTCTTTGGACTTACTAAATCATCTGAATTTTATACGTTTTCTGTTGTATTAACTTCTGCTCATATCTTTATTTAACTTTATTCTATGTTCTCAGGTTTTATTGTTTTCATCTTCTGATGTCAATTAAAACACTTGGTTATTCATTTTAATAAATCTTTTTACTTATAAAGATTTGAACTTTTGAAGATTCCAGCTTACTTGTACGTTTCTAAGGTTCAGGTCCTCTCCACTGTTGCCGGCCTAAGGCTTAGTTCAGCATATAGCAATGTATATACTGACCTATTTTCCCCTCGACTTTCTGTGATCCACTACATCTCACCTTTCTTTGCAGACAAGCCATTTGAAATACCCTTAACTTATTTCACAGCCAATAAGGCTTTGAAATAATGTTTATTTTTTAGAGAAATCTTCTTATATAATTAGGCAGAAAATCTGACCTGCCATAGTTTTCAAAACAGCATAATTTCACTCTTCTCAATGATTAATCTGTTGTATTACACAACCTTTGTGTATTTACCTTTATCAATGACATGTCCTTTAAAAATGTTTTAGAGATCCTACCAGTCTTTGAATACATCCTCGTGCCTTGTTTCAGTTCCAGTTTTTTGTATATTTTCCGCCTTGCACCCGATTATTCCTACATCTGATGGATGGCCTTGGGAATCTAATTCTGGTATTGATTGTTTTGGCTGATTGTCTCCCCTTGTAGCTGCTTTCTTCATTATTGTGTAAATTTAGATCATGAGCTCATGTTTAGCTAAATAGCTGACCTTGTAAGAGGCTTAGTTGTGAATGCTCGTAAGTTTCAGCAGAAAGTCGGCAAAGATTTATTTGTGTCCCTCCAATGAGTGGCCCGCAAGTACCCCGTTTTCTACAACTGTTGGTCCAATACTCCCTCTAGAGGCAGGGGATTCAGACAGGGCTGCTTTGCGGCC
This sequence comes from Mesoplodon mirus, assembly GCF_964341445.2. Classification (NCBI taxonomy): domain Eukaryota; kingdom Metazoa; phylum Chordata; class Mammalia; order Artiodactyla; family Ziphiidae; genus Mesoplodon; species Mesoplodon mirus. The sequence continues at coordinate 39,142 of NW_028294288.1, read as the reverse complement.
CCCGATCTGGGGCAGGGGCAGTGGGCGGCCTGTGGCCCAGGCAGGAGCCTCTCCGCGTGTCTCCCAGGGACCCATCTGCCTGTGAGCCTCAGTCACCTGGCAGGAGGCCACAATGCCCTGACCTATGGTTAGCTGTGCAGCGAGGTGTACTGCGCGGACAGGTTCCACACACACTTCTAGTAAGAGGGCGGCCTGAGTGGAAAGGTGAGAGTTTGGGCAGCTGTGCAGACAAAGAAAGCGCCCTTTGGCCTGGGCCTAAATGCTTGTGACACTCCACTGGGCCTGCCGGGCTCTGAGGGCCCTGCCCTGGGCCCCCTGCTCCCCTGCCCTTTGTTCAGTCACAGCAGAGATGGCCACACCCACTCCCTCAGTGAGGGCAGTGTTCCAACCTCCCTCAGCCCCGCCCCCTCTCCGCAGGTTACCATGGACTACAGAGGCTGCATTCTGAGGCCACGGCGTTCCGAGAATGCCAAGGGCAGACATGATGACCTTAAATGATTTCCTCTTGTGTCAGTTTTGGTAAACTTTAGGAGCTAGGAAATGGTCCACTTGACAGAAATGTTCAAATTTACTGGCATTTCATATATTCTCTGCTCTAACATTGTCCTGACTCTTTCTGTATATTCTTTACTTATGTTTTGGTTTTCCTTAATCAAAGTGTGTCTTTTAAATCTTTTCAAAGAAGATTCTTTGGACTTACTAAATCACCTGAATTTTATCCGTTTTCTGTTGTATTAAGTTCTGCTCATATCTTTATTTAACTTTTTTCTATGTTCTCAGGGTTTATTGTTTTCATCTTCTGATGTCAATTAAAACACTTGGTTATTCATTTTAATAAATCTTTTTACTTATAAAGATTTGAACTTTTGAAGATTCCAGCTTACTTGTACGTTTCTAAGGGTCAGGTACTCTCCACTGTTGCCGGCCTAAGTCTTAGTTCACCATATAGCAATGTATATATTGACCTATTTTCCCCTCGACTTTCTGTGATCCACTACATCTCACCTTTCTTTGCAGACAAGCCATTTGAAATACACTTAACTTATTTCACAGCCAATAAGGCTTTGAAATAATGTGTATTTTTTAGAGAAATCTTCTTATATAATTAGGCAGAAAATCTGACCTGCCATAGTTTTCAAAACAGCATAATTTCACTCTTCTCAATGATTAAACTGTTGTATTACACAACCTTTGTGTATTTAGCTTTATCAATGACATGTCCTTTAAAAATGTTTTAGAGATCCTACCAGTCTTTGAAAACATCCTCGTGCCTTGTTTCAGTTCCAGTTTTATGTATATTTTCTGCCTTGCACCCGATTATTCCTACATCTGATGGATGGCCTTGGGAATCTAATACTGGTATTGATTGTTTTGGCTGATTGTCTCCCCTTGTAGCTGCTTTCTTCATTATTGTGTAAATTTAGATCATGAGCTCATGTTTAGCTAAACAGCTGACCTTGTAAGAGGCTTAGTTGTGAATGCTCGTAAGTTTCAGCAGAAAGTCGGCAAAGATTTATTTGTGTCCCTCCAATGAGTGGCCCGCAAGAACCCCGTTTTCTACAAGTGTTGGTCCAATACTCCCTCTAGAGGCAGGGGACTCAGACAGGGCTGCTTTGCAGCCCCCGATCTGGGGCAGGGGCAGTGGGCGGCCTGTGGCCCGGGCAGGAGCCTCTCCGCGTGTGTCCCAGGGACCCATCTGCCTGCGAGCCTCGGTCACCTGGAAGGAAGCTACGATGCCCAGACCTATGCTTAGCTGTGCAGCGAGGTGTACTGCGTGGACAGGTTCCACACACACTTCAAGTAAGAGGGCGGCCTGAGTGGAAAGGTGAGGGTTTGGGCAGCTGTGCAGACAAAGAAAGTGCCCTTTGGCCTGGGCCTAAATGCTTGTGACACTCCACTGGGCCTGCCGGGCTCTGAGGGCCCTGCCCTGGGCCCCCTGCTCCCCTGCCCTTTGTTCAGTCACAGCAGAGATGGCCACACCCACTCCCTCAGTGAGGGCAGTGTTCCAACCTCCCTCAGCCCCGCCCCCTCTCCGCAGGTTACCATGGACTACAGAGGCTGCATTCTGAGGCCAGGGCGTTCCGAGAATGCCAAGGGCAGACATGATGACCTTAAATGATTTCCTCTTGTGTCAGTTTTGGTAAACTTTAGGAGCTAGGAAATGGTCCACTTTCCAGAAATGTTCAAATTTACTGGCATTTCATATATTCTCTGCTCTAACATTGTCCTGACTCTTTCTGTATATTCTTTACTTATGTTTTTGTTTTCCTTAATCAAAGTGTGTCTTTTAAATCTTTTCAAAGAAGATTCTTTGGACTTACTAAATCACCTGGATTTTATACGTTTTCTGTTGTATTAAATTCTGCTCATATCTTTATTTAACTTTTTTCTATGTTCTCAGGGTTTATTGTTTTCATCTTCTGATGTCAATTAAAACACTTGGTTATTCATTTTAATAAATCTTTTTACTTATAAAGATTTGAACTTTTGAAGATTCCAGCTTACTTGTATGTTTCTAAGGGTCAGGTCCTCTCCATTGTTGCCGGCCTAATGCTTAGTTCACCATATAGCAATGTATATATTGACCTATTTTCCCCTAGACTTTCTGTGATCCCCTACATCTCACCTTTCTTTGCAGACAAGCCATTTGAAATACACTTAACTTATTTCACAGCCAATAAGGCTTTGAAATAATGTGTATTTTTTAGAGACATCTTCTTATAGAATTAGGCAGAAAATCTGACCTGCCATAGTTTTCAAAACAGCATAATTTCACACTTCTCAATGATTAAACTGTTGTATTACACAACCTTTGTGTATTTAGCTTTATCAATGACATGTCCTTTAAAAATGTTTTAGAGATCCTACCAGTCTTTGAAAACATCCTCGTGCCTTGTTTCAGTTCCAGTTTTATGTATATTTTCTGCCTTGCACCCGATTATTCCTACATCTGATGGATGGCCTTGGGAATCTAATACTGGTATTGATTGTTTTGGCTGATTGTCTACCCTTGTAGCTGCTTTCTTCATTATTGTGTAAATTTAGATCATGAGCTCATGTTTAGCTAAACAGCTGACCTTGTACGAGGCTTAGTTGGGAATGCTCGTAAGTTTCAGCAGAAAGTCGGCAAAGATTTATTTGTGTCCCTCCAATGAGTGGCCCGCAAGGACCCCGTTTTCTACAAGTGTTGGTCCAATAATCCCTCTAGAGGCAGGGGACTCAGACAGGGCTGCTTTGCAGCCCCCGATCTGGGGCAGGGGCAGTGGGCGGCCTGTGGCCCGGGCAGGAGCCTCTCCGCGTGTGTCCCAGGGACCCATCTGCCTGCGAGCCTCGGTCACCTGGAAGGAAGCTACGATGCCCAGACCTATGCTTAGCTGTGCAGCGAGGTGTACTGCGTGGACAGGTTCCACACACACTTCAAGTAAGAGGGCGGCCTGAGTGGAAAGGTGAGGGTTTGGGCAGCTGTGCAGACAAAGAAAGTGCCCTTTGGCCTGGGCCTAAATGCTTGTGACACTCCACTGGGCCTGCCGGGTTCTGAGGGCCCTGCCCTGGGCCCCCTGCTCCCCTGCCCTTTGTTCAGTCACAGCAGAGATGGCCACACCCACTCCCTCAGTGAGGGCAGTGTTCCAACCTCCCTCAGCCCCGCCCCCTCTCCGCAGGTTACCATGGACTACAGAGGCTGCATTCTGAGGCCAGGGCGTTCCGAGAATGCCAAGGGCAGACATGATGACCTTAAATGATTTCCTCTTGTGTCAGTTTTGGTAAACTTTAGGAGCTAGGAAATGGTCCACTTGACAGAAATGTTCAAATTTACTGGCATTTCATATATTCTCTGCTCTAACATTGTCCTGACTCTTTCTGTATATTCTTTACTTATGTTTTGGTTTTCCTTAATCAAAGTGTGTCTTTTAAATCTTTTCAAAGAAGATTCTTTGGACTTACTAAATCAACTGAATTTTATCCGTTTTCTGTTGTATTAAGTTCTGCTCATATCTTTATTTAACTTTTTTCTATGTTCTCAGGGTTTATTGTTTTCATCTTCTGATGTCAATTAAAACACTTGGTTATTCATTTTAATAAATCTTTTTACTTATAAAGATTTGAACTTTTGAAGATTCCAGCTTACATGTACGTTTCTAAGGTTCAGGTCCTCTCCACTGTTGCCGGCCTAAGGCTTAGTTCACCATATAAAAATGTATATATTGACCTATTTTCCCCTGGACTTTCTGTGATCCACTACATCTCACCTTTCTTTGCAGACAAGCCATTTGAAATACACTTAACTTATTTCACAGCCAATAAGGCTTTGAAATAATGTGTATTTTTTAGAGAAATCTTCTTATATAATTAGGCAGAAAATCTGACCTGCCATAGTTTTCAAAACAGCATAATTTCACTCTTCTCAATGATTAATCTGTTGTATTACACAACCTTTGTGTATTTAGCTTTATCAATGACATGTCCTTTAAAAATGTTTTAGAGATCCTACCAGTCTTTGAAAACATCCTTGTGCCTTGTTTCATTTCCAGTTTGATGTATATTTTCTGCCTTGCACCCGATTATTCCTACATCTGATGGATGGCCTTGGGAATCTAATACTGGTATTGATTGTTTTGGCTGATTGTCTCCCCTTGTAGCTGCTTTCTTCATTATTGTGTAAATTTAGATCATGAGCTCATGTTTAGCTAAACAGCTGACCTTGTAAGAGGCTTAGTTGTGAACGCTCGTAAGTTTCAGCAGAAAGTCGGCAAAGATTTCTTTGTGTCCCTCCAATGAGTGGCCCGCAAGGACCCCGTTTTCTACAAGTGTTGGTCCAATACTCCCTCTAGAGGCAGGGGACTCAGACAGGGCTGCTTTGCGGCCCCCGATCTGGGGCAGGGGAAGTGTGCGGCCTGTGGCCCGGGCAGGAGCCTCTCCGCGTGTGTCCCAGGGACCCATCTGCCTGCGAGCCACGGTCACCTGGCAGGAAGCTATGATGCCCAGACCTATGCTTAGCTGTGCAGCGAGGTGTACTGCGCAGACAGGTTCCACACACACTTCAAGTAAGAGGGCGGCCTGAGTGGAAAGGTGAGAGTTTGGGCAGCTGTGCAGACAAAGAAAGCGCCCTTTGGCCTGGGCCTAAATGCTTGTGACACTCCACTGGGCCTGCCGAGCTCTGAGGGCCCTGCCCTGGGCCCCCTGCTCCCCTGCCCTTTGTTCAGTCACAGCAGAGATGGCCACACCCACTCCCTCAGTGAGGGCAGTGTTCGAACCTCCCTCAGCCCCGCCCCCTCTCCGCAGGTTACCATGGACGACAGAGGCTGCATTCTGAGGCCAGGGCGTTCCGAGAATGCCAAGGGCAGACATGATGACCTTAAATGATTTCCTCTTGTGTCAGTTTTGGTAAAATTTAGGAGCTAGGAAATGGTCCACTTTCCAGAAATGTTCAAATTTACTGGCATTTCATATATTCTCTGCTCTAACATTGTCCTGACTCTTTCTGTATATTCTTTACTTACGTTTTTGTTTTCCTTAATCAAAGTGTGTCTTTTAAATCTTTTCAAAGAAGATTCTTTGGACTTACTAAATCATCTGAATTTTATACGTTTTCTGTTGTATTAACTTCTGCTCATATCTTTATTTAACTTTATTCTATGTTCTCAGGTTTTATTGTTTTCATCTTCTGATGTCAATTAAAACACTTGGTTATTCATTTTAATAAATCTTTTTACTTATAAAGATTTGAACTTTTGAAGATTCCAGCTTACTTGTACGTTTCTAAGGTTCAGGTCCTCTCCACTGTTGCCGGCCTAAGGCTTAGTTCAGCATATAGCAATGTATATACTGACCTATTTTCCCCTCGACTTTCTGTGATCCACTACATCTCACCTTTCTTTGCAGACAAGCCATTTGAAATACCCTTAACTTATTTCACAGCCAATAAGGCTTTGAAATAATGTTTATTTTTTAGAGAAATCTTCTTATATAATTAGGCAGAAAATCTGACCTGCCATAGTTTTCAAAACAGCATAATTTCACTCTTCTCAATGATTAATCTGTTGTATTACACAACCTTTGTGTATTTACCTTTATCAATGACATGTCCTTTAAAAATGTTTTAGAGATCCTACCAGTCTTTGAATACATCCTCGTGCCTTGTTTCAGTTCCAGTTTTTTGTATATTTTCCGCCTTGCACCCGATTATTCCTACATCTGATGGATGGCCTTGGGAATCTAATTCTGGTATTGATTGTTTTGGCTGATTGTCTCCCCTTGTAGCTGCTTTCTTCATTATTGTGTAAATTTAGATCATGAGCTCATGTTTAGCTAAATAGCTGACCTTGTAAGAGGCTTAGTTGTGAATGCTCGTAAGTTTCAGCAGAAAGTCGGCAAAGATTTATTTGTGTCCCTCCAATGAGTGGCCCGCAAGTACCCCGTTTTCTACAACTGTTGGTCCAATACTCCCTCTAGAGGCAGGGGATTCAGACAGGGCTGCTTTGCGGCCCCCGATCTGGGGCAGGGGCAGTGGGCGGCCTGTGGCCCAGGCAGGAGCCTCTCCGCGTGTCTCCCAGGGACCCATCTGCCTGTGAGCCTCAGTCACCTGGCAGGAGGCCACAATGCCCTGACCTATGGTTAGCTGTGCAGCGAGGTGTACTGCGCGGACAGGTTCCACACACACTTCTAGTAAGAGGGCGGCCTGAGTGGAAAGGTGAGAGTTTGGGCAGCTGTGCAGACAAAGAAAGCGCCCTTTGGCCTGGGCCTAAATGCTTGTGACACTCCACTGGGCCTGCCGGGCTCTGAGGGCCCTGCCCTGGGCCCCCTGCTCCCCTGCCCTTTGTTCAGTCACAGCAGAGATGGCCACACCCACTCCCTCAGTGAGGGCAGTGTTCCAACCTCCCTCAGCCCCGCCCCCTCTCCGCAGGTTACCATGGACTACAGAGGCTGCATTCTGAGGCCACGGCGTTCCGAGAATGCCAAGGGCAGACATGATGACCTTAAATGATTTCCTCTTGTGTCAGTTTTGGTAAACTTTAGGAGCTAGGAAATGGTCCACTTGACAGAAATGTTCAAATTTACTGGCATTTCATATATTCTCTGCTCTAACATTGTCCTGACTCTTTCTGTATATTCTTTACTTATGTTTTGGTTTTCCTTAATCAAAGTGTGTCTTTTAAATCTTTTCAAAGAAGATTCTTTGGACTTACTAAATCACCTGAATTTTATCCGTTTTCTGTTGTATTAAGTTCTGCTCATATCTTTATTTAACTTTTTTCTATGTTCTCAGGGTTTATTGTTTTCATCTTCTGATGTCAATTAAAACACTTGGTTATTCATTTTAATAAATCTTTTTACTTATAAAGATTTGAACTTTTGAAGATTCCAGCTTACTTGTACGTTTCTAAGGGTCAGGTACTCTCCACTGTTGCCGGCCTAAGGCTTAGTTCACCATATAGCAATGTATATATTGACCTATTTTCCCCTCGACTTTCTGTGATCCACTACATCTCACCTTTCTTTGCAGACAAGCCATTTGAAATACACTTAACTTATTTCACAGCCAATAAGGCTTTGAAATAATGTGTATTTTTTAGAGAAATCTTCTTATATAATTAGGCAGAAAATCTGACCTGCCATAGTTTTCAAAACAGCATAATTTCACTCTTCTCAATGATTAAACTGTTGTATTACACAACCTTTGTGTATTTAGCTTTATCAATGACATGTCCTTTAAAAATGTTTTAGAGATCCTACCAGTCTTTGAAAACATCCTCGTGCCTTGTTTCAGTTCCAGTTTTATGTATATTTTCTGCCTTGCACCCGATTATTCCTACATCTGATGGATGGCCTTGGGAATCTAATACTGGTATTGATTGTTTTGGCTGATTGTCTCCCCTTGTAGCTGCTTTCTTCATTATTGTGTAAATTTAGATCATGAGCTCATGTTTAGCTAAACAGCTGACCTTGTAAGAGGCTTAGTTGTGAATGCTCGTAAGTTTCAGCAGAAAGTCGGCAAAGATTTATTTGTGTCCCTCCAATGAGTGGCCCGCAAGAACCCCGTTTTCTACAAGTGTTGGTCCAATACTCCCTCTAGAGGCAGGGGACTCAGACAGGGCTGCTTTGCAGCCCCCGATCTGGGGCAGGGGCAGTGGGCGGCCTGTGGCCCGGGCAGGAGCCTCTCCGCGTGTGTCCCAGGGACCCATCTGCCTGCGAGCCTCGGTCAACTGGAAGGAAGCTACGATGCCCAGACCTATGCTTAGCTGTGCAGCGAGGTGTACTGCGTGGACAGGTTCCACACACACTTCAAGTAAGAGGGCGGCCTGAGTGGAAAGGTGAGGGTTTGGGCAGCTGTGCAGACAAAGAAAGTGCCCTTTGGCCTGGGCCTAAATGCTTGTGACACTCCACTGGGCCTGCCGGGCTCTGAGGGCCCTGCCCTGGGCCCCCTGCTCCCCTGCCCTTTGTTCAGTCACAGCAGAGATGGCCACACCCACTCCCTCAGTGAGGGCAGTGTTCCAACCTCCCTCAGCCCCGCCCCCTCTCCGCAGGTTACCATGGACTACAGAGGCTGCATTCTGAGGCCAGGGCGTTCCGAGAATGCCAAGGGCAGACATGATGACCTTAAATGATTTCCTCTTGTGTCAGTTTTGGTAAACTTTAGGAGCTAGGAAATGGTCCACTTTCCAGAAATGTTCAAATTTACTGGCATTTCATATATTCTCTGCTCTAACATTGTCCTGACTCTTTCTGTATATTCTTTACTTATGTTTTTGTTTTCCTTAATCAAAGTGTGTCTTTTAAATCTTTTCAAAGAAGATTCTTTGGACTTACTAAATCACCTGGATTTTATACGTTTTCTGTTGTATTAAATTCTGCTCATATCTTTATTTAACTTTTTTCTATGTTCTCAGGGTTTATTGTTTTCATCTTCTGATGTCAATTAAAACACTTGGTTATTCATTTTAATAAATCTTTTTACTTATAAAGATTTGAACTTTTGAAGATTCCAGCTTACTTGTATGTTTCTAAGGGTCAGGTCCTCTCCATTGTTGCCGGCCTAATGCTTAGTTCACCATATAGCAATGTATATATTGACCTATTTTCCCCTAGACTTTCTGTGATCCCCTACATCTCACCTTTCTTTGCAGACAAGCCATTTGAAATACACTTAACTTATTTCACAGCCAATAAGGCTTTGAAATAATGTGTATTTTTTAGAGACATCTTCTTATAGAATTAGGCAGAAAATCTGACCTGCCATAGTTTTCAAAACAGCATAATTTCACACTTCTCAATGATTAAACTGTTGTATTACACAACCTTTGTGTATTTAGCTTTATCAATGACATGTCCTTTAAAAATGTTTTAGAGATCCTACCAGTCTTTGAAAACATCCTCGTGCCTTGTTTCAGTTCCAGTTTTATGTATATTTTCTGCCTTGCACCCGATTATTCCTACATCTGATGGATGGCCTTGGGAATCTAATACTGGTATTGATTGTTTTGGCTGATTGTCTACCCTTGTAGCTGCTTTCTTCATTATTGTGTAAATTTAGATCATGAGCTCATGTTTAGCTAAACAGCTGACCTTGTACGAGGCTTAGTTGGGAATGCTCGTAAGTTTCAGCAGAAAGTCGGCAAAGATTTATTTGTGTCCCTCCAATGAGTGGCCCGCAAGGACCCCGTTTTCTACAAGTGTTGGTCCAATAATCCCTCTAGAGGCAGGGGACTCAGACAGGGCTGCTTTGCAGCCCCCGATCTGGGGCAGGGGCAGTGGGCGGCCTGTGGCCCGGGCAGGAGCCTCTCCGCGTGTGTCCCAGGGACCCATCTGCCTGCGAGCCTCGGTCACCTGGAAGGAAGCTACGATGCCCAGACCTATGCTTAGCTGTGCAGCGAGGTGTACTGCGTGGACAGGTTCCACACACACTTCAAGTAAGAGGGCGGCCTGAGTGGAAAGGTGAGGGTTTGGGCAGCTGTGCAGACAAAGAAAGTGCCCTTTGGCCTGGGCCTAAATGCTTGTGACACTCCACTGGGCCTGCCGGGCTCTGAGGGCCCTGCCCTGGGCCCCCTGCTCCCCTGCCCTTTGTTCAGTCACAGCAGAGATGGCCACACCCACTCCCTCAGTGAGGGCAGTGTTCCAACCTCCCTCAGCCCCGCCCCCTCTCCGCAGGTTACCATGGACTACAGAGGCTGCATTCTGAGGCCAGGGCGTTCCGAGAATGCCAAGGGCAGACATGATGACCTTAAATGATTTCCTCTTGTGTCAGTTTTGGTAAACTTTAGGAGCTAGGAAATGGTCCACTTGACAGAAATGTTCAAATTTACTGGCATTTCATATATTCTCTGCTCTAACATTGTCCTGACTCTTTCTGTATATTCTTTACTTATGTTTTGGTTTTCCTTAATCAAAGTGTGTCTTTTAAATCTTTTCAAAGAAGATTCTTTGGACTTACTAAATCACCTGAATTTTATCCGTTTTCTGTTGTATTAAGTTCTGCTCATATCTTTATTTAACTTTTTTCTATGTTCTCAGGGTTTATTGTTTTCATCTTCTGATGTCAATTAAAACACTTGGTTATTCATTTTAATAAATCTTTTTACTTATAAAGATTTGAACTTTTGAAGATTCCAGCTTACATGTACGTTTCTAAGGTTCAGGTCCTCTCCACTGTTGCCGGCCTAAGGCTTAGTTCACCATATAAAAATGTATATATTGACCTATTTTCCCCTGGACTTTCTGTGATCTACTACATCTCACCTTTCTTTGCAGACAAGCCATTTGAAATACACTTAACTTATTTCACAGCCAATAAGGCTTTGAAATAATGTGTATTTTTTAGAGAAATCTTCTTATATAATTAGGCAGAAAATCTGACCTGCCATAGTTTTCAAAACAGCATAATTTCACTCTTCTCAATGATTAATCTGTTGTATTACACAACCTTTGTGTATTTAGCTTTATCAATGACATGTCCTTTAAAAATGTTTTAGAGATCCTACCAGTCTTTGAAAACATCCTTGTGCCTTGTTTCATTTCCAGTTTGATGTATATTTTCTGCCTTGCACCCGATTATTCCTACATCTGATGGATGGCCTTGGGAATCTAATACTGGTATTGATTGTTTTGGCTGATTGTCTCCCCTTGTAGCTGCTTTCTTCATTATTGTGTAAATTTAGATCATGAGCTCATGTTTAGCTAAACAGCTGACCTTGTAAGAGGCTTAGTTGTGAACGCTCGTAAGTTTCAGCAGAAAGTCGGCAAAGATTTCTTTGTGTCCCTCCAATGAGTGGCCCGCAAGGACCCCGTTTTCTACAAGTGTTGGTCCAATACTCCCTCTAGAGGCAGGGGACTCAGACAGGGCTGCTTTGCGGCCCCCGATCTGGGGCAGGGGAAGTGTGCGGCCTGTGGCCCGGGCAGGAGCCTCTCCGCGTGTGTCCCAGGGACCCATCTGCCTGCGAGCCACGGTCACCTGGCAGGAAGCTATGATGCCCAGACCTATGCTTAGCTGTGCAGCGAGGTGTACTGCGCAGACAGGTTCCACACACACTTCAAGTAAGAGGGCGGCCTGAGTGGAAAGGTGAGAGTTTGGGCAGCTGTGCAGACAAAGAAAGCGCCCTTTGGCCTGGGCCTAAATGCTTGTGACACTCCACTGGGCCTGCCGAGCTCTGAGGGCCCTGCCCTGGGCCCCCTGCTCCCCTGCCCTTTGTTCAGTCACAGCAGAGATGGCCACACCCACTCCCTCAGTGAGGGCAGTGTTCGAACCTCCCTCAGCCCCGCCCCCTCTCCGCAGGTTACCATGGACGACAGAGGCTGCATTCTGAGGCCAGGGCGTTCCGAGAATGCCAAGGGCAGACATGATGACCTTAAATGATTTCCTCTTGTGTCAGTTTTGGTAAAATTTAGGAGCTAGGAAATGGTCCACTTTCCAGAAATGTTCAAATTTACTGGCATTTCATATATTCTCTGCTCTAACATTGTCCTGACTCTTTCTGTATATTCTTTACTTACGTTTTTGTTTTCCTTAATCAAAGTGTGTCTTTTAAATCTTTTCAAAGAAGATTCTTTGGACTTACTAAATCATCTGAATTTTATACGTTTTCTGTTGTATTAACTTCTGCTCATATCTTTATTTAACTTTATTCTATGTTCTCAGGTTTTATTGTTTTCATCTTCTGATGTCAATTAAAACACTTGGTTATTCATTTTAATAAATCTTTTTACTTATAAAGATTTGAACTTTTGAAGATTCCAGCTTACTTGTACGTTTCTAAGGTTCAGGTCCTCTCCACTGTTGCCGGCCTAAGGCTTAGTTCAGCATATAGCAATGTATATACTGACCTATTTTCCCCTCGACTTTCTGTGATCCACTACATCTCACCTTTCTTTGCAGACAAGCCATTTGAAATACCCTTAACTTATTTCACAGCCAATAAGGCTTTGAAATAATGTTTATTTTTTAGAGAAATCTTCTTATATAATTAGGCAGAAAATCTGACCTGCCATAGTTTTCAAAACAGCATAATTTCACTCTTCTCAATGATTAATCTGTTGTATTACACAACCTTTGTGTATTTACCTTTATCAATGACATGTCCTTTAAAAATGTTTTAGAGATCCTACCAGTCTTTGAATACATCCTCGTGCCTTGTTTCAGTTCCAGTTTTTTGTATATTTTCCGCCTTGCACCCGATTATTCCTACATCTGATGGATGGCCTTGGGAATCTAATTCTGGTATTGATTGTTTTGGCTGATTGTCTCCCCTTGTAGCTGCTTTCTTCATTATTGTGTAAATTTAGATCATGAGCTCATGTTTAGCTAAATAGCTGACCTTGTAAGAGGCTTAGTTGTGAATGCTCGTAAGTTTCAGCAGAAAGTCGGCAAAGATTTATTTGTGTCCCTCCAATGAGTGGCCCGCAAGTACCCCGTTTTCTACAACTGTTGGTCCAATACTCCCTCTAGAGGCAGGGGATTCAGACAGGGCTGCTTTGCGGCCCCCGATCTGGGGCAGGGGCAGTGGGCGGCCTGTGGCCCAGGCAGGAGCCTCTCCGCGTGTCTCCCAGGGACCCATCTGCCTGTGAGCCTCAGTCACCTGGCAGGAGGCCACAATGCCCTGACCTATGGTTAGCTGTGCAGCGAGGTGTACTGCGCGGACAGGTTCCACACACACTTCTAGTAAGAGGGCGGCCTGAGTGGAAAGGTGAGAGTTTGGGCAGCTGTGCAGACAAAGAAAGCGCCCTTTGGCCTGGGCCTAAATGCTTGTGACACTCCACTGGGCCTGCCGGGCTCTGAGGGCCCTGCCCTGGGCCCCCTGCTCCCCTGCCCTTTGTTCAGTCACAGCAGAGATGGCCACACCCACTCCCTCAGTGAGGGCAGTGTTCCAACCTCCCTCAGCCCCGCCCCCTCTCCGCAGGTTACCATGGACTACAGAGGCTGCATTCTGAGGCCACGGCGTTCCGAGAATGCCAAGGGCAGACATGATGACCTTAAATGATTTCCTCTTGTGTCAGTTTTGGTAAACTTTAGGAGCTAGGAAATGGTCCACTTGACAGAAATGTTCAAATTTACTGGCATTTCATATATTCTCTGCTCTAACATTGTCCTGACTCTTTCTGTATATTCTTTACTTATGTTTTGGTTTTCCTTAATCAAAGTGTGTCTTTTAAATCTTTTCAAAGAAGATTCTTTGGACTTACTAAATCACCTGAATTTTATCCGTTTTCTGTTGTATTAAGTTCTGCTCATATCTTTATTTAACTTTTTTCTATGTTCTCAGGGTTTATTGTTTTCATCTTCTGATGTCAATTAAAACACTTGGTTATTCATTTTAATAAATCTTTTTACTTATAAAGATTTGAACTTTTGAAGATTCCAGCTTACTTGTACGTTTCTAAGGGTCAGGTACTCTCCACTGTTGCCGGCCTAAGGCTTAGTTCACCATATAGCAATGTATATATTGACCTATTTTCCCCTCGACTTTCTGTGATCCACTACATCTCACCTTTCTTTGCAGACAAGCCATTTGAAATACACTTAACTTATTTCACAGCCAATAAGGCTTTGAAATAATGTGTATTTTTTAGAGAAATCTTCTTATATAATTAGGCAGAAAATCTGACCTGCCATAGTTTTCAAAACAGCATAATTTCACTCTTCTCAATGATTAAACTGTTGTATTACACAACCTTTGTGTATTTAGCTTTATCAATGACATGTCCTTTAAAAATGTTTTAGAGATCCTACCAGTCTTTGAAAACATCCTCGTGCCTTGTTTCAGTTCCAGTTTTATGTATATTTTCTGCCTTGCACCCGATTATTCCTACATCTGATGGATGGCCTTGGGAATCTAATACTGGTATTGATTGTTTTGGCTGATTGTCTCCCCTTGTAGCTGCTTTCTTCATTATTGTGTAAATTTAGATCATGAGCTCATGTTTAGCTAAACAGCTGACCTTGTAAGAGGCTTAGTTGTGAATGCTCGTAAGTTTCAGCAGAAAGTCGGCAAAGATTTATTTGTGTCCCTCCAATGAGTGGCCCGCAAGAACCCCGTTTTCTACAAGTGTTGGTCCAATACACCCTCTAGAGGCAGGGGACTCAGACAGGGCTGCTTTGCAGCCCCCGATCTGGGGCAGGGGCAGTGGGCGGCCTGTGGCCCGGGCAGGAGCCTCTCCGCGTGTGTCCCAGGGACCCATCTGCCTGCGAGCCTCGGTCAACTGGAAGGAAGCTACGATGCCCAGACCTATGCTTAGCTGTGCAGCGAGGTGTACTGCGTGGACAGGTTCCACACACACTTCAAGTAAGAGGGCGGCCTGAGTGGAAAGGTGAGGGTTTGGGCAGCTGTGCAGACAAAGAAAGTGCCCTTTGGCCTGGGCCTAAATGCTTGTGACACTCCACTGGGCCTGCCGGGCTCTGAGGGCCCTGCCCTGGGCCCCCTGCTCCCCTGCCCTTTGTTCAGTCACAGCAGAGATGGCCACACCCACTCCCTCAGTGAGGGCAGTGTTCCAACCTCCCTCAGCCCCGCCCCCTCTCCGCAGGTTACCATGGACTACAGAGGCTGCATTCTGAGGCCAGGGCGTTCCGAGAATGCCAAGGGCAGACATGATGACCTTAAATGATTTCCTCTTGTGTCAGTTTTGGTAAACTTTAGGAGCTAGGAAATGGTCCACTTTCCAGAAATGTTCAAATTTACTGGCATTTCATATATTCTCTGCTCTAACATTGTCCTGACTCTTTCTGTATATTCTTTACTTATGTTTTTGTTTTCCTTAATCAAAGTGTGTCTTTTAAATCTTTTCAAAGAAGATTCTTTGGACTTACTAAATCACCTGGATTTTATACGTTTTCTGTTGTATTAAATTCTGCTCATATCTTTATTTAACTTTTTTCTATGTTCTCAGGGTTTATTGTTTTCATCTTCTGATGTCAATTAAAACACTTGGTTATTCATTTTAATAAATCTTTTTACTTATAAAGATTTGAACTTTTGAAGATTCCAGCTTACTTGTATGTTTCTAAGGGTCAGGTCCTCTCCATTGTTGCCGGCCTAATGCTTAGTTCACCATATAGCAATGTATATATTGACCTATTTTCCCCTAGACTTTCTGTGATCCCCTACATCTCACCTTTCTTTGCAGACAAGCCATTTGAAATACACTTAACTTATTTCACAGCCAATAAGGCTTTGAAATAATGTGTATTTTTTAGAGACATCTTCTTATAGAATTAGGCAGAAAATCTGACCTGCCATAGTTTTCAAAACAGCATAATTTCACACTTCTCAATGATTAAACTGTTGTATTACACAACCTTTGTGTATTTAGCTTTATCAATGACATGTCCTTTAAAAATGTTTTAGAGATCCTACCAGTCTTTGAAAACATCCTCGTGCCTTGTTTCAGTTCCAGTTTTATGTATATTTTCTGCCTTGCACCCGATTATTCCTACATCTGATGGATGGCCTTGGGAATCTAATACTGGTATTGATTGTTTTGGCTGATTGTCTACCCTTGTAGCTGCTTTCTTCATTATTGTGTAAATTTAGATCATGAGCTCATGTTTAGCTAAACAGCTGACCTTGTACGAGGCTTAGTTGGGAATGCTCGTAAGTTTCAGCAGAAAGTCGGCAAAGATTTATTTGTGTCCCTCCAATGAGTGGCCCGCAAGGACCCCGTTTTCTACAAGTGTTGGTCCAATAATCCCTCTAGAGGCAGGGGACTCAGACAGGGCTGCTTTGCAGCCCCCGATCTGGGGCAGGGGCAGTGGGCGGCCTGTGGCCCGGGCAGGAGCCTCTCCGCGTGTGTCCCAGGGACCCATCTGCCTGCGAGCCTCGGTCACCTGGAAGGAAGCTACGATGCCCAGACCTATGCTTAGCTGTGCAGCGAGGTGTACTGCGTGGACAGGTTCCACACACACTTCAAGTAAGAGGGCGGCCTGAGTGGAAAGGTGAGGGTTTGGGCAGCTGTGCAGACAAAGAAAGTGCCCTTTGGCCTGGGCCTAAATGCTTGTGACACTCCACTGGGCCTGCCGGGCTCTGAGGGCCCTGCCCTGGGCCCCCTGCTCCCCTGCCCTTTGTTCAGTCACAGCAGAGATGGCCACACCCACTCCCTCAGTGAGGGCAGTGTTCCAACCTCCCTCAGCCCCGCCCCCTCTCCGCAGGTTACCATGGACTACAGAGGCTGCATTCTGAGGCCAGGGCGTTCCGAGAATGCCAAGGGCAGACATGATGACCTTAAATGATTTCCTCTTGTGTCAGTTTTGGTAAACTTTAGGAGCTAGGAAATGGTCCACTTGACAGAAATGTTCAAATTTACTGGCATTTCATATATTCTCTGCTCTAACATTGTCCTGACTCTTTCTGTATATTCTTTACTTATGTTTTGGTTTTCCTTAATCAAAGTGTGTCTTTTAAATCTTTTCAAAGAAGATTCTTTGGACTTACTAAATCACCTGAATTTTATCCGTTTTCTGTTGTATTAAGTTCTGCTCATATCTTTATTTAACTTTTTTCTATGTTCTCAGGGTTTATTGTTTTCATCTTCTGATGTCAATTAAAACACTTGGTTATTCATTTTAATAAATCTTTTTACTTATAAAGATTTGAACTTTTGAAGATTCCAGCTTACATGTACGTTTCTAAGGTTCAGGTCCTCTCCACTGTTGCCGGCCTAAGGCTTAGTTCACCATATAAAAATGTATATATTGACCTATTTTCCCCTGGACTTTCTGTGATCTACTACATCTCACCTTTCTTTGCAGACAAGCCATTTGAAATACACTTAACTTATTTCACAGCCAATAAGGCTTTGAAATAATGTGTATTTTTTAGAGAAATCTTCTTATATAATTAGGCAGAAAATCTGACCTGCCATAGTTTTCAAAACAGCATAATTTCACTCTTCTCAATGATTAATCTGTTGTATTACACAACCTTTGTGTATTTAGCTTTATCAATGACATGTCCTTTAAAAATGTTTTAGAGATCCTACCAGTCTTTGAAAACATCCTTGTGCCTTGCTTCATTTCCAGTTTGATGTATATTTTCTGCCTTGCACCCGATTATTCCTACATCTGATGGATGGCCTTGGGAATCTAATACTGGTATTGATTGTTTTGGCTGATTGTCTCCCCTTGTAGCTGCTTTCTTCATTATTGTGTAAATTTAGATCATGAGCTCATGTTTAGCTAAACAGCTGACCTTGTAAGAGGCTTAGTTGTGAACGCTCGTAAGTTTCAGCAGAAAGTCGGCAAAGATTTCTTTGTGTCCCTCCAATGAGTGGCCCGCAAGGACCCCGTTTTCTACAAGTGTTGGTCCAATACTCCCTCTAGAGGCAGGGGACTCAGACAGGGCTGCTTTGCGGCCCCCGATCTGGGGCAGGGGAAGTGTGCGGCCTGTGGCCCGGGCAGGAGCCTCTCCGCGTGTGTCCCAGGGACCCATCTGCCTGCGAGCCACGGTCACCTGGCAGGAAGCTATGATGCCCAGACCTATGCTTAGCTGTGCAGCGAGGTGTACTGCGCAGACAGGTTCCACACACACTTCAAGTAAGAGGGCGGCCTGAGTGGAAAGGTGAGAGTTTGGGCAGCTGTGCAGACAAAGAAAGCGCCCTTTGGCCTGGGCCTAAATGCTTGTGACACTCCACTGGGCCTGCCGAGCTCTGAGGGCCCTGCCCTGGGCCCCCTGCTCCCCTGCCCTTTGTTCAGTCACAGCAGAGATGGCCACACCCACTCCCTCAGTGAGGGCAGTGTTCGAACCTCCCTCAGCCCCGCCCCCTCTCCGCAGGTTACCATGGACGACAGAGGCTGCATTCTGAGGCCAGGGCGTTCCGAGAATGCCAAGGGCAGACATGATGACCTTAAATGATTTCCTCTTGTGTCAGTTTTGGTAAAATTTAGGAGCTAGGAAATGGTCCACTTTCCAGAAATGTTCAAATTTACTGGCATTTCATATATTCTCTGCTCTAACATTGTCCTGACTCTTTCTGTATATTCTTTACTTACGTTTTTGTTTTCCTTAATCAAAGTGTGTCTTTTAAATCTTTTCAAAGAAGATTCTTTGGACTTACTAAATCATCTGAATTTTATACGTTTTCTGTTGTATTAACTTCTGCTCATATCTTTATTTAACTTTATTCTATGTTCTCAGGTTTTATTGTTTTCATCTTCTGATGTCAATTAAAACACTTGGTTATTCATTTTAATAAATCTTTTTACTTATAAAGATTTGAACTTTTGAAGATTCCAGCTTACTTGTACGTTTCTAAGGTTCAGGTCCTCTCCACTGTTGCCGGCCTAAGGCTTAGTTCAGCATATAGCAATGTATATACTGACCTATTTTCCCCTCGACTTTCTGTGATCCACTACATCTCACCTTTCTTTGCAGACAAGCCATTTGAAATACCCTTAACTTATTTCACAGCCAATAAGGCTTTGAAATAATGTTTATTTTTTAGAGAAATCTTCTTATATAATTAGGCAGAAAATCTGACCTGCCATAGTTTTCAAAACAGCATAATTTCACTCTTCTCAATGATTAATCTGTTGTATTACACAACCTTTGTGTATTTACCTTTATCAATGACATGTCCTTTAAAAATGTTTTAGAGATCCTACCAGTCTTTGAATACATCCTCGTGCCTTGTTTCAGTTCCAGTTTTTTGTATATTTTCTGCCTTGCACCCGATTATTCCTACATCTGATGGATGGCCTTGGGAATCTAATTCTGGTATTGATTGTTTTGGCTGATTGTCTCCCCTTGTAGCTGCTTTCTTCATTATTGTGTAAATTTAGATCATGAGCTCATGTTTAGCTAAATAGCTGACCTTGTAAGAGGCTTAGTTGTGAATGCTCGTAAGTTTCAGCAGAAAGTCGGCAAAGATTTATTTGTGTCCCTCCAATGAGTGGCCCGCAAGTACCCCGTTTTCTACAACTGTTGGTCCAATACTCCCTCTAGAGGCAGGGGATTCAGACAGGGCTGCTTTGCGGCCCCCGATCTGGGGCAGGGGCAGTGGGCGGCCTGTGGCCCAGGCAGGAGCCTCTCCGCGTGTCTCCCAGGGACCCATCTGCCTGTGAGCCTCAGTCACCTGGCAGGAGGCCACAATGCCCTGACCTATGGTTAGCTGTGCAGCGAGGTGTACTGCGCGGACAGGTTCCACACACACTTCTAGTAAGAGGGCGGCCTGAGTGGAAAGGTGAGAGTTTGGGCAGCTGTGCAGACAAAGAAAGCGCCCTTTGGCCTGGGCCTAAATGCTTGTGACACTCCACTGGGCCTGCCGGGCTCTGAGGGCCCTGCCCTGGGCCCCCTGCTCCCCTGCCCTTTGTTCAGTCACAGCAGAGATGGCCACACCCACTCCCTCAGTGAGGGCAGTGTTCCAACCTCCCTCAGCCCCGCCCCCTCTCCGCAGGTTACCATGGACTACAGAGGCTGCATTCTGAGGCCACGGCGTTCCGAGAATGCCAAGGGCAGACATGATGACCTTAAATGATTTCCTCTTGTGTCAGTTTTGGTAAACTTTAGGAGCTAGGAAATGGTCCACTTGACAGAAATGTTCAAATTTACTGGCATTTCATATATTCTCTGCTCTAACATTGTCCTGACTCTTTCTGTATATTCTTTACTTATGTTTTGGTTTTCCTTAATCAAAGTGTGTCTTTTAAATCTTTTCAAAGAAGATTCTTTGGACTTACTAAATCACCTGAATTTTATCCGTTTTCTGTTGTATTAAGTTCTGCTCATATCTTTATTTAACTTTTTTCTATGTTCTCAGGGTTTATTGTTTTCATCTTCTGATGTCAATTAAAACACTTGGTTATTCATTTTAATAAATCTTTTTACTTATAAAGATTTGAACTTTTGAAGATTCCAGCTTACTTGTACGTTTCTAAGGGTCAGGTACTCTCCACTGTTGCCGGCCTAAGTCTTAGTTCACCATATAGCAATGTATATATTGACCTATTTTCCCCTCGACTTTCTGTGATCCACTACATCTCACCTTTCTTTGCAGACAAGCCATTTGAAATACACTTAACTTATTTCACAGCCAATAAGGCTTTGAAATAATGTGTATTTTTTAGAGAAATCTTCTTATATAATTAGGCAGAAAATCTGACCTGCCATAGTTTTCAAAACAGCATAATTTCACTCTTCTCAATGATTAAACTGTTGTATTACACAACCTTTGTGTATTTAGCTTTATCAATGACATGTCCTTTAAAAATGTTTTAGAGATCCTACCAGTCTTTGAAAACATCCTCGTGCCTTGTTTCAGTTCCAGTTTTATGTATATTTTCTGCCTTGCACCCGATTATTCCTACATCTGATGGATGGCCTTGGGAATCTAATACTGGTATTGATTGTTTTGGCTGATTGTCTCCCCTTGTAGCTGCTTTCTTCATTATTGTGTAAATTTAGATCATGAGCTCATGTTTAGCTAAACAGCTGACCTTGTAAGAGGCTTAGTTGTGAATGCTCGTAAGTTTCAGCAGAAAGTCGGCAAAGATTTATTTGTGTCCCTCCAATGAGTGGCCCGCAAGAACCCCGTTTTCTACAAGTGTTGGTCCAATACTCCCTCTAGAGGCAGGGGACTCAGACAGGGCTGCTTTGCAGCCCCCGATCTGGGGCAGGGGCAGTGGGCGGCCTGTGGCCCGGGCAGGAGCCTCTCCGCGTGTGTCCCAGGGACCCATCTGCCTGCGAGCCTCGGTCACCTGGAAGGAAGCTACGATGCCCAGACCTATGCTTAGCTGTGCAGCGAGGTGTACTGCGTGGACAGGTTCCACACACACTTCAAGTAAGAGGGCGGCCTGAGTGGAAAGGTGAGGGTTTGGGCAGCTGTGCAGACAAAGAAAGTGCCCTTTGGCCTGGGCCTAAATGCTTGTGACACTCCACTGGGCCTGCCGGGCTCTGAGGGCCCTGCCCTGGGCCCCCTGCTCCCCTGCCCTTTGTTCAGTCACAGCAGAGATGGCCACACCCACTCCCTCAGTGAGGGCAGTGTTCCAACCTCCCTCAGCCCCGCCCCCTCTCCGCAGGTTACCATGGACTACAGAGGCTGCATTCTGAGGCCAGGGTGTTCCGAGAATGCCAAGGGCAGACATGATGACCTTAAATGATTTCCTCTTGTGTCAGTTTTGGTAAACTTTAGGAGCTAGGAAATGGTCCACTTGACAGAAATGTTCAAATTTACTGGCATTTCATATATTCTCTGCTCTAACATTGTCCTGACTCTTTCTGTATATTCTTTACTTATGTTTTTGTTTTCCTTAATCAAAGTGTGTCTTTTAAATCTTTTCAAAGAAGATTCTTTGGACTTACTAAATCACCTGGATTTTATACGTTTTCTGTTGTATTAAATTCTGCTCATATCTTTATTTAACTTTTTTCTATGTTCTCAGGGTTTATTGTTTTCATCTTCTGATGTCAATTAAAACACTTGGTTATTCATTTTAATAAATCTTTTTACTTATAAAGATTTGAACTTTTGAAGATTCCAGCTTACTTGTACGTTTCTAAGGGTCAGGTCCTCTCCATTGTTGCCGGCCTAAGAATTAGTTCACCATATAGCAATGTATATATTGACCTATTTTCCCCTCGACTTTCTGTGATCCCCTACATCTCACCTTTCTTTGCAGACAAGCCATTTGAAATACCCTTAACTTATTTCACAGCCAATAAGGCTTTGAAATAATGTGTATTTTTTAGAGAAATCTTCTTATATAATTAGGCAGAAAATCTGACCTGCCATAGTTTTCAAAACAGCATAATTTCACTCTTCTCAATGATTAATCTGTTGTATTACACAACCTTTGTGTATTTAGCTTTATCAATGACATGATCTTTAAAAATGTTTTAGAGATCCTACCAATCTTTGAAAACATCCTCGTGCCTTGTTTCAGTTCCAGTTTTATATATATTTTCTGCCTTGCACCCGATTATTCCTACATCTGATGGATGGCCTTGGGAATCTAATACTGGTATTGATTGTTTTGGCTGATTGTCTCCCCTTGTAGCTGCTTTCTTCATTATTGTGTAAATTTAGATCATGAGCTCATGTTTAGCTAAACAGCTGACCTTGTAAGAGGCTTAGTTGTGAACGCTCGTAAGTTTCAGCAGAAAGTCGGCAAAGATTTATTTGTGTCCCTCCAATGAGTGGCCCGCAAGGACCCCGTTTTCTACAAGTGTTGGTCCAATACTCCCTCTAGAGGCAGGGGACTCAGACAGGGCTGCTTTGCGGCCCCCGATCTGGGGCAGGGGAAGTGGGCGGCCTGTGGCCCGGACAGGATCCTCTCCGCGTGTGTCCCAGGGACCCATCTGCCTGCGAGCCTCGGTCACCTGGCAGGAAGCTATGATGCCCAGACCTATGCTTAGCTGTGCAGCGAGGTGTACTGCGCAGACAGGTTCCACACACACTTCAAGTAAGAGGGCGGCCTGAGTGGAAAGGTGAGAGTTTGGGCAGCTGTGCAGACAAAGAAAGCGCCCTTTGGCCTGGGCCTAAATGCTTGTGACACTCCACTGGGCCTGCCGGTCTCTGAGGGCCCTTCCCTGGGCCCCCTGCTCCCCTGCCCTTTGTTCAGTCACAGCAGAGATGGCCACACCCACTCCCTCAGTGAGGGCAGTGTTCCAACCTCCCTCAGCCCCGCCCCCTCTCCGCAGTTTACCATGGACGACAGAGGCTGCATTCTGAGGCCAGGGCGTTCCGAGAATGCCAAGGGCAGACATGATGACCTTAAATGATTTCCTCTAGTGTCAGTTTTGGTAAAGTTTAGGAGCTAGGAAATGGTCCACTTTACAGAAATGTTCAAATTTACTGGCATTTCATATATTCTCTGCTCTAACATTGTCCTGACTCTTTCTGTATATTCTTTACTTATGTTTTTGTTTTCCTTAATCAAAGTGTGTCTTTTAAATCTTTTCAAAGAAGATTCTTTGGACTTACTAAATCACCTGGATTTTATACGTTTTCTGTTGTATTAAATTCTGCTCATATCTTTATTTAACTTTTTTCTATGTTCTCAGGGTTTATTGTTTTCATCTTCTGATGTCAATTAAAACACTTGGTTATTCATTTTAATAAATCTTTTTACTTATAAAGATTTGAACTTTTGAAGATTCCAGCTTACTTGTATGTTTCTAAGGGTCAGGTCCTCTCCATTGTTGCCGGCCTAATGCTTAGTTCACCATATAGCAATGTATATATTGACCTATTTTCCCCTAGACTTTCTGTGATCCCCTACATCTCACCTTTCTTTGCAGACAAGCCATTTGAAATACACTTAACTTATTTCACAGCCAATAAGTCTTTGAAATAATGTGTATTTTTTACAGAAATCTTCTTATATAATTAGGCAGAAAATCTGACCTGCCATAGTTTTCAAAACAGCATAATTTCACTCTTCTCAATGATTAATCTGTTGTATTACACAACCTTTGTGTATTTAGCTTTATCAATGACATGTCCTTTAAAAATGTTTTAGAGATCCTACCAGTCTTTGAAAACATCCTCGTGCCTTGTTTCAGTTCCAGTTTTATGTATATTTTCTGGCTTGCACCCGATTATTCCTACATCTGATGGATGGCCTTGGGAATCTAATTCTGGTATTGATTATTTTGGCTGATTGTCTCCCCTTGTAGCTGCTTTCTTCATTATTGTGTAAATTTAGATCATGAGCTCATGTTTAGCTAAACAGCTGACCTTGTAAGAGGCTTAGGTGTGAACGCTCGTAAGTTTCAGCAGAAAGTCGGCAAAGATTTAATTGTGTCCCTCCAATGCGTGGGCCGCAAGGACCCCGTTTTCTACAAGTGTTGGTCCAATACTCCCTCTAAAGGCAGGGGACTCAGACAGGGCTGCTTTGCGGCCACCAATCTGGGGCAGGGGCAGTGGGCGGCCTGTGGCCCGGGCAGGAGCCTTTCCGCGTGTGTCCCATGGACCCATCTGACTGCGAGCCTCGGTCACCTGGCAGGAAGCTACGATGCCCAGACCTATGGTTAGCTGTGCAGCGAGGTGTACTGCGCAGACAGGTTCCACACAGACTTCAAGTAAGAGGGCGGCCTGAGTGGAAAGGTGAGAGTTTGGGCAGCTGTGCAGACAAAGAAAGCGCCCTTTGGCCTGGGCCTAAATGCTTGTGACACTCCACTGGGCCTGCCGGGCTCTGAGGGCCCTGCCCTGGGCCCCCTGCTCCCCTGCCCTTTGTTCAGTCACAGCAGAGATGGCCACACCCACTCCCTCAGTGAGGGCAGTGTTCCAACCTCCCTCAGCCCCGCCCCCTCTCCGCAGGTTACCATGGACTACAGAGGCTGCATTCTGAGGCCAGGGCGTTCCGAGAATGCCAAGGCCAGACATGAAGACCTTTAATGATTTCCTCTTGTGTCAGTTTTGGTAAACTTTAGGAGCTAGGAAATGGTCCACTTGACAGAAATGTTCAAACTTACTGGCATTTCATATATTCTCTGCTCTAACATTGTCCTGACTCTTTCTGTATATTCTTTACTTATGTTTTTGTTTTCCTTAATCAAAGTGTGTCTTTTAAATCTTCTCAAAGAAGATTCTTTGGACTTACTAAATCACCTGAATTTTATACGTTTTCTGTTGTATTAAATTCTGCTCATATCTTTATTTAACTTTTTTCTATGTTCTCAGGGTTTATTGTTTTCATCTTCTGATGTCAATTAAAACACGTGTTTATTCATTTTAATAAATCTTTTTACTTATAAAGATTTGAACTTTTGAAGATTCCAGCTTACTTGTACGTTTCTAAGGGTCAGGTCCTCTCCATTGTTGCCGGCCTAAGGCTTAGTTCACCATATAGCAAAGTATATATTGACCTATTTTCCCCTAGACTTTCTGTGATCCCCTACATCTCACCTTTCTTTGCAGACAAGCCATTTGAAATACCCTTAAATTATTTCACAGCCAAAAAGTCTTTGAAATAATGTGTATTTTTTAGAGAAATCTTCTTATATAATTAGGCAGAAAATCTGACCTGCCATAGTTTTCAAAACAGCATAATTTCACTCTTCTCAATGATTAATCTGTTGTGTTACACAACCTTTGTGTATTTAGCTTTATCAATGACATGTCCTTTAAAAATGTTTTAGAGATCCTACCAGTCTTTGAAAACATCCTTGTGCCTTGTATCAGTTCCAGTTTTATGTATATTTTCTACCTTGCACCCGATTATTCCTACATCTGATGGATGGCCTTGGGAATCTAATACTGGTATTGATTGTTTTGGCTGATTGTCTCCCTTGTAGCTGCTTTCTTCATTATTGTGTAAATTTAGATCATGAGCTCATGTTTAGCTAAACAGCTGACCTTGTAAGAGGCTTAGGTGTGAACGCTCGTAAGTTTCAGCAGAAAGTCGGCAAAGATTTATTTGTGTCCCTCCAATGAGTGGCCCGCAAGGACCCCGTTTTCTACGAGTGTTGGTCCAATACTCCCTCTAGATGCAGGAGACTCAGACAGGGCAGCTTTGCTGCCCCCGATCTGAGGCAGGGGCAGTGGGCGGCCTGTAGCCCGGGCAGGAGCCTCTCCGCGTGTGTCCCAGGGCCCCATCTGCCTGCGAGCCTCGGTCACCTGGCAGGAAGCTACGATGCCCAGACCTATGCTTAGCTGTGCAGCGAGGTGTACTGCGTGGACAGGTTCCACACACACTTCAAGTAAGAGGGCGGCCTGAGTGGAAAGGTGAGAGTTTGGGCAGCTGTGCAGACAAAGAAAGCGCCCTTTGGCCTGGGCCTAAATTCTTGTGACACTCCACTGGGCCTGCCGGGCTCTGAGGGCCCTGCCCTGGGCCCCCTGCTCCCCTGCCCTTTGTTCAGTCACAGCAGAGATGGCCACACCCACTCCTTCAGTGAGGGCTGTGTTCCAACCTCCCTCAGCCCCGCCCCCTCTCCGCATGTTACCATGGACTACAGAGGCTGCATTCTGAGGCCAGGGCGTTCCGAGAATGCCAAGGGCAGACATGAAGACCTTTAATGATTACCTCTTGTGTCAGTTCTGGTAAACTTTAGGAGCTAGGAAATGGTCCACTTGACAGAAATGTTCAAACTTACTGGCATTTCATATATTCTCTGCTCTAACATTGTCCTGACTCTTTCTGTATATTCTTTACTTATGTTTTTGTTTTCCTTAATCAAAGTGTGTCTTTTAAATCTTTTCAAAGAAGATTCTTTGGACTTACTAAATCACCTGAATTTTATACGTTTTCTGTTGTATTAAGTTCTGCTCATATCTGTATTTAACTTTTTTCTATGTTCTCAGGGTTTATTGTTTTCATCTTCTGATGTCAATTAAAACAATTGGTTATTCACTTTAATAAATCTTTTTACTTATAATGATATGAACTTTTGAAGATTCCAGCTTACTTGTACGTTTCTAAGGGTCAGGTCCTCTCCATTGGTGCCGGCCTAAGGCTTAGTTCACCATATAGCAATGTATATATTGACCTATTTTCCCCTCGACTTTCTGTGATCCCCTACATCTCACCTTTCTTTGCAGACAAGCCATTTGAAATACCCTTAAATTATTTCACAGCCAAAAAGTCTTTGAAATAATGTGTAATTTTTAGAGAAATCTTCTTATATAATTAGGCAGAAAATCTGACCTGCCATAGTTTTCAAAACAGCATAATTTCACTCTTCTCAATGATTAATCTGTTGTATTACACAACCTTTGTGTATTTAGCTTTATCAATGACATGTCCTTTAAAAATGTTTTAGAGATCCTACCAGTCTTTGAAAACATCCTTGTTCCTTGTATCAGTTCCAGTTTTATGTATATTTTCTGCCTTGCACCCGATTATTCCTACATCTGATGGATGGCCTTGGGAATCTAATACTGGTATTGATTGTTTTGGCTGATTGTCTCCCCTTGTAGCTGCTTTCTTCATTATTGTGTAAATTTAGATCATGAGCTCATGTTTAGCTAAACAGCTGACCTTGTAAGAGGCTTAGGTGTGAACGCTCGTAAGTTTCAGCAGAAAGTCGGCAAAGATTTATTTGTGTCCCTCCAATGAGTGGCCCGCAAGGACACCGTTTTCTACAAGTGTTGGTCCAATACTCACTCTAGAGGCAGGAGACTCACACAGGGCTGCTTTGCGGCCACCAATCTGGGGCAGGGGTAGTGGGCGGCCTGTGGCCCGGGCAGGAGCCTCTCCGCGTGTGTCCCAGGGACCCATCTGCCTGCGAGCCTCGGTCACCTGGCAGGAAGCTACGATGCCCAGACCTATGGTTAGCTGTGCAGCGAGGTGTACTGCGCGGAAAGGTTCCACACACACTTCAAGTAAGAGGGCGGCCTGAGTGGAAAGGTGAGAGTTTGGGCAGCTGTGCAGACAAAGAAAGCGCCCTTTGGCCTGGGCCTAAATGCTTGTGACACTCCACTGGGCCTGCCGGGCTCTGAGGGCCCTGCCCTGGGCCCCCTGCTCCCCTGCCCTTTGTTCAGTCACAGCAGAGATGGCCACACCCACTCCCTCAGTGAGGGCAGTGGTCCAACCTCCCTCAGCCCCGCCCCCTCTCCGCAGGTTACCATGGACTACAGAGGCTGCATTCTGAGGCCAGGGCGTTCCGAGAATGCCTAGGGCAGACATGATGACCTTAAATGATTTCCTCTTGTGTCACTTTTGGTAAACTTTAGGAGCTAGGAAATGGTCCACTTGACAGAAATGTTCAAATTTACTGCCATTTCATATATTCTCTGCTCTAACATTGTCCTGACTCTTTCTGTATATTCTTTACTTATGTTTTTGTTTTCCTTAATCAAAGTGTGTCTTTTAAATCTTTTCAAAGAAGATTCTTTGGACTTACTAAATCACCTGAATTTTATACGTTTTCTGTTGTATTAAATTCTGCTCATAGGATTAGGGGTAAGATGGCGGAAGAGTAAGACGCGGAGATCACCTTCCTCCCCACGGATACACCAGAAATACAGCTACACGTGGAACAACTCCTACAGAACACCTACTGAACGCTGGCAGAAGACCCCAGACCTCCCAAAAGGCAAGAAACTCCCCACATACCTGGGTAGGGCAAAGCGGAGAGATTCCCGCACAGAGGATCGGTGCCGAGCGGCACTCACCAGCCCGAGAGGCTTGTCTGCTCGCCCGCCGGGGCACGCAGTGCTGGAAGCTGAGGCTCGGGCTTCGGTCAGAGCGCAGGGAGAGGACTGGGGCTGGTGGCGAGAATTCAGCCTGAAGGGGGCTAATGTGCCACAGCTAGCCGGGAGGGAGTTCGGGAAAACTCTAGAGCTGCCGAAGAGGCAAGAGACTTTTTCTTCCCTCTTGGTTTCCTGGTGCGCGAGGAGAGGGGATTAAGAGCGCTGCTTAAAGGGGCTCCACGGACGGGCGCGAGTCGCGACTGAAAGCGCGGAGCCCAGTGACAGGCGTGGGACGCTGGGGCTGCTGCTGCCGCCGCCAAGAAGCCTGTGTGCGAGTGCAGGTCACTGCCCACACCGCCCTTCCGGGAGCCTGTGCAGCCCGCCACTGCCGGAGTCCCGGGATCCAGGGGCGGCTTCCCTGGGAGAACGCACGGCGCGCCTCGGGCTGGTGCAACGTCACGCCGACCTCTGCCGCTGCAGGCTCGCCCCGCACTCCGTGCCCCTCCCTCCCTCCTGGCCTGAGTGAGCCAGAGTCCCCGAAGAGGCTGCTCCTTTAACCCTGTCCTATCTGAGTGAAGAACAGACGCCCTCCGGCGACCTACACGCAGGGGCGGGGCCAAATCCAAATCTGAGACCTAGGAGCTGTGAGAACAAAGAAGAGAAAGGGAAACCTCTCCCAGCAGCCTCAGAAGCAGCGGATTAAAGCTCCACAATCAACTTGATGTACCCTGCATCTGTGGAATACATGAATAGACAACACATCATCCCAAATTGAGGAGCCAGGAGTCAGTGCTGTGCCTCTGAGGTGGGAGAGCCAACTTCAGGACACTGGTCCACAAGAGACCTCCCAGCTCCACATAATATCAAACGGCGAAAATCTTCCAGAGATCTCCATCTCAACACCAGCACCCAGCTTCACTCAACGACCAGCAGGCTACAGTGCTGGACACCCTAAGCCAAACAACTAGCAAGACAGGAACACAACGCCACCCATTAGCAGAGAGGTGGCCTAAAATCATAAAAAGTCCACAGACACCCCAAAACACACCACCAGACGTGGACCTGCCCACCAGAAAGACAAGATCCAGCCTCATCCACCAGAACACAGGCACTAGTCCCCTCCACCAGGAAGCCTACACAACCCACTAAACCAACCTTAGCCACTGGGGACAGACACCAAAAACAACAGGAACTACGAACCTGCAGCCTGCAAAAAGGAGACCCCAAACACAGTAACATAAGCAAAATGAGAAGACAGAAAAACACACAGCAGGAGAAGGAGCAAGATAAAAACCCACCAGACCTAACAAATGAAGAGGTAATAGGCACTCTACCTGAAAAAGAATTCAGAATAATGATGGTAAAGATGATCCAAGATTCTATTTCCCAGATACAAAATCTTGGAAATAGAATAGACAAAATGCAAGAAACAGTTAACAAGGACCTAGAAGAACTAAAGATGAATCAAGCATCGATTAAAAACACAATACATGAAATAAAAAGTACTCTAGATGGGATCAATAGCCGAATAACTGAGGCAGAAGAACGGATAAGTGAGGTGGAAGATAAAATAGTGGAAATAACTGCTGCAGAGCAAAATAAAGAAAAAAGAATGAAAAGAACAGAGGACAGTCTCAGAGACCTCTGGGACAACATTAAACGCACCAACATTCGAATTATAGGGGTTCCAGAAGAAGAAGAGAAAAAGAAAGGGACTGAGAAAATATTTGAAGAGATTATAGTTGAAAACTTCCCTAATATGGGAAAGGAAATAGTTAATCAAGTCCAGGAGGCACAGAGAGTCCCATACAGAATAAATCCAAGGAGAAATACGCCAAGACACATATTAATCAAACTGTCAAAAATTAAACACAAAGAAATCATATTAAAAGCAGCAAGGCAAAAACAACAAATAACACACAAGGGAATCCCCATCAGGATAACAGCTGATCTCTCAGCAGAAACTCTACAAGCCAGAAGGGAGTGGCAGGACATACTTAAAGTGATGAAGGAGAAAAACCTGCAACCAAGATTACTCTACCCAGCAAGGATCTCATTCAGATTTGATGGAGAAATTAAAACGTTTACAGACAAGCAAAAGCTGAGAGAGTTCAGCACCACCAAACCAGCTTTACAACAAATGCTAAAGGAACTTCTCTAGGCAAGAAACACAACAGAAGGAAAAGACCTACAATAACGAACCCAAAACAATTAAGGAAATGGGAATAGGAACATACATATCGATAATTACCTTAAATGTAAATGTACTAAATGCTCCCACCAAAAGACACAGAGTGGCTGAATGGATACAAAAACAAGACCCATCTATATGCTGTCTACAAGAGACCCACTTCAGACCTAGAGACACATACAGACTGAAAGTAAGGGGATGGAAAAAGATATTCCATGCAAATGGAAACCAAAAGAAAGCTGGAGTAGCAATTCTCATATCAGACAAAATAGACTTTAAAATAAGGACTACTAGAAGAGACAAAGAAGGACACTACATAATGATCAAGGGATCGATCCAAGAAGAAGATATAACAATTGTAAATATTTATGCACCCAACATAGGAGCACCTCAATACATAAGGCAAATACTAACAGCCATAAAAGGAGAAATCGACAGTAACACACTCATAGTAGGGGACTTTAACACCCCACTTTCACCAATGGACAGATCATCCAAAATGAAAATAAATAAGGAAACACAAGCTTTAAATGATACATTAAACAAGATGGACTTAATTGATATTTATAGGACATTCCATCCAAAAACAACAGAATACACATTTTTCTCAAGTGCTCATGGAACATTCTCCAGGATAGATCATATCTTGGGTCACAAATCAAGCCTTGGTAAATTTAAGAAAATTGAAATTGTATCAAGTATCTTTTCCGACCACAATGCTATGAGACTAGATATCAATTACAGGAAAAGAGCTGTAAAAAATACAAACACATGGAGGCTAAACAATACACTACTTAATAACGAAGTGATCACTGAAGAAATCAAAGAGGAAATTAAAAAATACCTAGAAACAAATGACAATGGAGACACGACGACCCAAAACCTATGGGATGCAGCAAAAGCAGTTCTAAGAGGGAAGTTTATAGCAATACAATCCCACCTTAAGAAACAGGAAACATCTCGAATAAACAACCTAACCTTGCACCTAAAGCAATTAGAGAAAGAAGAACAAAAACATCCCAAAGTTAGCAGAAGGAAATAAATCATAAAAATCAGATCAGAAATAAATGAAAAAGAAATGAAGGAAACGATAGCAAAGATCAATAAAACTAAAAGCTGGTTCTTTGAGAAGATAAACAAAATTGATAAACCATTAGCCAGACTCATCAAGAAAAAAAGGGAGAAGACTCAAATCAATAGAATTAGAAATGAAAAAGGAGAAGTAACAACTGACACTACAGAAATAAAAAAGATCATGAGAGATTACTATAAGCAACTCTATGCCAATAAAATGGACAACCTGGAAAAAATGGACAAATTCTTAGAAATGCACAACCTGCCGAGACTGAATCAGGAAGAAATAGAAAATATGAACAGACCAATCACAAGCACTGAAATTGAAACTGTGATAAAAAATCTTCCAACAAACAAAAGCCCAGGACCAGATGGCTTCACAGGCGAATTCTATCAAGCATTTAGAGAAGAGCTAACACCTGTCCTTCTGAAACTCTTCCAAAATATAGCAGAGGGAGGAACACTCCCAAACTCATTCTATGAGGCCACCATCACCTTGATACCAAAACCAGACAAGGATGTCACAAAGAAAGAAAACTACAGGCCAATATCACTGATGAACATAGATGCAAAAATCCTCAACAAAATCCTAGCAAACAGAATCCAACAGCACATTAAAAGGATCATACACCATGATCAAGTGGGGTTTATTCCAGGAATGCAAGGATTCTTCAATATACGCAAATCAATCAATGTGATACACCATATTAACAAACTGAAGGAGAAAAACCATATGATCATCTCAATAGATGCAGAGAAAGCTTTCGACAAAATTCAACACCCATTTATGATAAAAACCCTGCAGAAAGTAGGCATAGAGGGAACTTTCCTCAACATAATAAAGGCCATATATGACAAACCCACAGCCAGCATCGTCCTCAATGGTGAAAAACTGAAACCATTTCCACTAAGATCAGGAACTAGACAAGGTTGCCCACTTTCACCACTCTTATTCAACCTAGTTTTGGAAGTTTTAGCCACAGCAATCAGAGAAGAAAAGGAAATAAAAGGAATCCAAATTGGAAAAGAAGAAGTAAAGCTGTCACTGTTTGCAGATGACATGATACTATACATAGAGAATCCTAAAGATGCTACCAGAAAACTACTAGAGCTAATCAATGAATTTGGTAAAGTTGCAGGATACAAAATTAATGCACAGAAATCTCTGGCATTCCTATATACTGATGATGAAAAATCTGAAAGAGAAATCAAGGAAACACTCCCATTTACCATTGCAACAAAAAGAATAAAATATCTAGGAATAAACCTACCTAAGGAGACAAAAGACCTGTATGCAGAAAATTATAAGACACTGATGAAAGAAATTAAAGATGATACAAATAGATGGAGAGATGTACCATGTTCTTGGATTGGAAGAATCAACATTGTGAAAATGACTCTACTACCCAAAGCAATCTACAGGTTCAATGCAATCCCTATCAAACTACCACTGGCATTTTTCACAGAACTAGAACAAAAAATTTCACAATTTGTATGGAAACACAAAAGACCCCGAATAGCCAAAGCAATCTTGAGAACGAAAAATGGAGCTGGAGGAATCAGGCTCCCTGACTTCAGACTATACTACAAAGCTACAGTAATCAAGACAGTATGGTACTGGCACAAAAACAGAAAGATAGATCAATGGAACAGGATAGAAAGCCCAGAGTTAAACCCACGGACATATGGTCACCTTATCTTTGATAAAGGAGGCAGGAATGTACAGTGGAGAAAGGACAGTCTCTTCAATAAGTGGTGCTGGGAAAACTGGATAGGGACATGTAAAACTATGAGATTAGATCATTCCCTAACACCATACACAAAAATAAGCTCAAAATGGATTAAAGACCTAAATGTAAGGCCAGACACTATCAAACTCTTAGAGGAAAACATAGGCAGAACACTCTATGACATAAATCACAGCAAGATCCTTTTGGACCCACCTCCTAGAGAAATGGAAATAAAGACAAAAATAAACACATGGGACCTAATGAAACTTAAAAGCTTTTGCACAGCAAAGGAAACCATAAACAAGACCAAAAGACAACCCTCAGAATGGGAGAAAATATTTGCAAATGAAGCAACTGACAAAGGATTAATCTCCAAAATTTATAAGCAGCTCATGCAGCTCAATAACAAAAAAACAAACAACCCAATCCAAAAATGGGCAGAAGACCTAAATAGACATTTCTCCACAGAAGATATACAGACTGCCAGCAAACACATGAAAGGATGCTCAACATCTTTACTCATTAGAGAAATGCAAATCAAAACTACAATGAGATATCATCTCACACCAGTCAGAATGGCCATCATCAAAAAATCTAGAAACAATAAATGCTGGAGAGGGTGTGGAAAAAAGGGAACACTCTTGCACTGCTGGTGGGAATGTGAATTGGTACAGCCGCTATGGAGAACGGTATGGAGGTTCCTTAAAAAACTACAAATAGAACTACCATATGACCCAGCAATCCCACTACTGGGCATATACCCTGAGAAAACCATAATTCAAAAAGAGACATGTACCAAAATGTTCATAGCAGCCCTATTTACAATAGCCCGGAGATGGAAACAACCTAAGTGTCCATCATTGGATGAATGGATAAAGAAGATGTGGCACATATATACAATGGAATATTACTCAGCCATAAAAAGAAATGAAATTGAGCTATTTGTAATGAGGTGGATAGACCTAGAGTCTGTCATACAGAGTGAAGTAAGTCAGAAAGAGAAAGACAAATACTGTATGCTAACACATATATATGGAATTTAAGAAAACAAAATGTCATGAAGAACATAGGGGTAAGACAGGAATAAAGACACAGACCTACTAGAGAATGGACTTGAGGATATGGGGAGGGGGAAGGGTAAGCTGTGACAAAGTGAAAGAGCGGCATGGACATATATACACTACCAAACGTGAGGTAAATACCTAGTGGGAAGCAGCCGCATAGCACAGGGAGATCAGATTGGTACTTTGTGACCGCCTGGAGGGGTGGGATAGGGAGGGTGGGAGGGAGACGCAAAAGGGAGGGGATATGGAAACATATGTATATGTATAACGGATTAAATTTGTTATAAAGCAAAAAAATAAAATAAAATTAAATTAAAAAAAAAATTCTGCTCATATCTTTATTTAACTTTTTTCTATGTTCTCAGGGTTTATTGTTTTCATCTTCTGATGTCAATTAAAACACTTGGTTATTCATTTTAATAAATCTTTTTACTTATAAAGATTTGAACTTTTGAAGATTCCAGCTTACTTGTACGTTTCTAAGGGTCAGGTCCTCTCCATTGTTGCCGGCCTAAGGCTTAGTTCACCATATAGCAAAGTATATATTGACCTATTTTCCCCTAGACTTTCTGTGATCCCCTACATCTCACCTTTCTTTGCAGACAAGCCATTTGAAATACCCTTAAATTATTTCACAGCCAAAAAGTCTTTGAAATAATGTGTATTTTTTAGAGAAATCTTCTTATATAATTAGGCAGAAAATCTGACCTGCCATAGTTTTCAAAACAGCATAATTTCACTCTTCTCAATGATTAATCTGTTGTATTACACAACCTTTGTGTATTTAGCTTTATCAATGACATGTCCTTTAAAAATGTTTTAGAGATCCTACCAGTCTTTGAAAACATCCTTGTGCCTTGTATCAGTTCCACTTTTATGTATATTTTCTGCCTTGAAACCGATTATTCCTACATCTGATGGATGGCCTTGGGAATCTAATACTGGTATTGATTGTTTTGGCTGATTGTCTCCCTTGTAGCTGCTTTCTTCATTATTGTGTAAATTTAGATCATGAGCTCATGTTTAGCTAAACAGCTGACCTTGTAAGAGGCTTAGGTGTGAAGGCTCGTAAGTTTCAGCAGAAAGTCGGCAAAGATTTATTTGTGTCCCTCCAATGAGTGGCCCGCAAGGACCCCGTTTTCTACGAGTGTTGGTCCAATACTCCCTCTAGAGGCAGGAGACTCAGACAGGGCAGCTTTGCTGCCCCCGATCTGAGGCAGGGGCAGTGGGCGGCCTGTAGCCCGGGCAGGAGCCTCTCCGCGTGTGTCCCAGGGACCCATCTGCCTGCGAGCCTCGGTCACCTGGCAGGAAGCTACGATGCCCAGACTTATGCTTAGCTGTGCAGCGAGGTGTACTGCGCGGACAGGTTCCACACACACTTCAAGTAAGAGGGCTGCCTGAGTGGAAAGGTGAGAGTTTGGGCAGCTGTGCAGACAAAGAAAGCGCCCTTTGGCCTGGGCCTAAATTCTTGTGACACTCCACTGGGCCTGCCGGGCTCTGAGGGCCCTGCCCTGGGCCCCCTGCTCCCCTGCCCTTTGTTCAGTCACAGCAGAGATGGCCACACCCACTCCCTCAGTGAGGGCAGTGTTCCAACCTCCCTCAGCCCCGCCCCCTCTCCGCAGGTTACCATGGACTACAGAGCTGCATTCTGAGGCCAGGGCGTTCCGAGAATGCCAAGGGCAGACATGAAGACCTTTAATGATTTCCTCTTGTGTCAGTTTTGGTAAACTTTAGGAGCTAGGAAATGGTCCACTTGACAGAAATGTTCAAACTTACTGGCATTTCATATATTCTCTGCTCTAACATTGTCCTGACTCTTTCTGTATATTCTTTACTTATGTTTTTGTTTTCCTTAATCAAAGTGTGTCTTTTAAATCTTTTCAAAGAAGATTCTTTGGACTTACTAAATCACCTGAATTTTATACGTTTTCTGTTGTATTAAGTTCTGCTCATATCTTTATTTAACTTTTTTCTATGTTCTCAGGGTTTATTGTTTTCATCTTCTGATGTCAATTAAAACACTTGGTTATTCATTTTAATAAATCTTTTTACTTATAAAGATTTGAACTTTTGAAGATTCCAGCTTACTTGTACGTTTCTAAGGGTCAGGTCCTCTCCATTGTTGCCGGCCTAAGGCTTAGTTCACCATATAGCAATGTATATATTGACCTATTTTCCCCTAGACTTTCTGTGATCCCCTACATCTCACCTTTCTTTGCAGACAAGCCATTTGAAATACCCTTAAATTATTTCACAGCCAAAAAGTCTTTGAAATAATGTTTATTTTTTAGAGAAATCTTCTTATATAATTAGGCAGAAAATCTGACCTGCCATAGTTTTCAAAACAGCATAATTTCACTCTTCTCAATGATTAATCTGTTGTATTACACAACCTTTGTGTTTTTAGCTTTATCAATGACATGTCCTTTAAAAATGTTTTAGAGATCCTACCAGTCTTTGAAAACATCCTTGTTCCTTGTATCAGTTCCAGTTTTATGTATATTTTCTGCCTTGCACCCGATTATTCCTACATCTGATGGATGGCCTTGGGAATCTAATACTGGTATTGATTGTTTTGGCTGATTGTCTCCCCTTGTAGCTGCTTTCTTCATTATTGTGTAAATTTAGATCATGAGCTCATGTTTAGCTAAACAGCTGACCTTGTAAGAGGCTTAGGTGTGAACGCTCGTAAGTTTCAGCAGAAAGTCGGCAAAGATTTATTTGTGTCCCTCCAATGAGTGGCCCGCAAGGACACCGTTTTCTACAAGTGTTGTTCCAATACTCCCTCTAGAGGCAGGAGACTCACACAGGGCTGCTTTGCGGCCCCCAATCTGGGGCAGGGGCAGTGGGCGGCCTGTGGCCCGGGCAGGAGCCTCTCTGCGTGTGTCCCAGGGACCCATCTGCCTGCGAGCCTCGGTCACCTGGCAGGAAGCTACGATGCCCAGACCTATGGTTAGCTGTGCAGCGAGGTGTACTGCGCGGACAGGTTCCACACACACTTCAAGTAAGAGGGCGGCCTGAGTGGAAAGGTGAGAGTTTGGGCAGCTGTGCAGACAAAGAAAGCGCCCTTTGGCCTGGGCCTAAATGCTTGTGACACTCCACTGGGCCTGCCGGGCTCTGAGGGCCCTGCCCTGGGCCCCCTGCTCCCCTGCCCTTTGTTCAGTCACAGCAGAGATGTCCACACCCACTCACTCAGTGAGGGCAGTGTTCCAACCTCCCTCAGCCCCGCCCCCTCTCCGCAGGTTACCATGGACTACAGAGGCTGCATTCTGAGGCCAGGGCATTCCGAGAATTCCAAGGGCAGACATGAAGACCTTAAATGATTTCCTCTTGTGTCAGTTTTGGTAAACTTTAGGAGCTAGGAAATGGTCCACTTGACAGAAATGTTCAAACTTACTGGCATTTCATATATTCTCTGCTCTAACATTGTCCTGACTCTTTCTGTATATTCTTTACTTATGTTTTTGTTTTCCTTAATCAAAGTGTGTCTTTTAAATCTTTTCAAAGAAGATTCTTTGGACTTACTAAATCACCTGAATTTTATACGTTTTCTGTTGCATTACGTTCTGCTCATATCTTTATTTAACTTTTTTCTATGTTCTCAGGGTTTATTGTTTTCATCTTCTGATGTCAATTAAAACACTTGTTTATTCATTTTAATAAATCATTTTACTTATAAAGATTTGAACTTTTGAAGATTCCAGCTTACTTGTACGTTTCTAAGGGTCAGGTCCTCTCCATTGTTGCCGGCCTAAGGCTTAGTTCACCATATAACAATGTATATATTGAACTATTTTCCCCTCGACTTTCTGTGATCCCCTACATCTCACCTTTCTTTGCAGACAAGACATTTGAAAAACCCTTAACTTATTTCACAGCCAATAAGTCTTTGAAATAATGTGTATTTTTGAGAGAAATCTTCTTATATAATTAGGCAGAAAATCTGACCTGCCATAGTTTTCAAAACAGCATAATTTCACTCTTCTCAATGATTAATCTGTTGTATTACACAACCTTTGTGTTTTTAGCTTTATCAATGACATCTCCTTTAAAAATGTTTTAGAGATCCTACCAGTCTTTGAAAACATCCTTGTTCCTTGTTTCAGTTCCAGTTTTATGTATATTTTCTGCCTTGCACCCGATTATTCCTACATCTGAATTGATGGCCTTGGGAATCTAATTGTGGTATTGATTGTTTTGGCTGATTGTCTCCCCTTGTAGCTGCTTTCTTCATTATTGTGTAAATTTAGATCATGAGCTCATGTTTAGCTAAACAGCTGACCTTGTAAGAGGCTTAGGTGTGAACGCTCGTAAATTTCAGCAGAAAGTCGACAAAGATTTAATTGTGTCCCTCCAATGCGTGGGCCGCAAGGACCCCGTTTTCTACAAGTGTTGGTCCAATACTCCCTCTAGAGGCAGGGGACTCAGACAGGGCTGCTTTGCGGCCCCCGATCTGTGGCAGGGGCAGTGGGCGGGCTCTGGCCCGGGCAGGAGCCTCTCCGCTTGTGTCCCAGGGATCCATCTGCCTGCGAGCCTCG
>NW_028294289.1:0-46046 GCF_964341445.2 Mesoplodon mirus | reverse complement strand
TCACAAATTTGGGTGTCACTTTGTTGAAAATTGGTCTCTCTATCCTATGGTGGCAACTTGGTGGCAAAACAAAGTCTCCAAGGTTTTGCAAAAATGAAAAAAAGCCCTAGGGGTCTCAAAGCGGCGACCTATATTTTATCATTCTGATGCTCTCTGAACTCCAAAATCGAAGCTTTTATCACAAATTTGGGTGTCGCTTTGTTGAAAATTGGTTCTCTATCCTATGGTGGCAAGTTGGTGGCTAAATAAAGTCTCCAAGGTTTTGCAAAAATGAAAAAAAGGCCCTAGGGGTATCAAGGCGGCGACCTATACTTCATCATTCTGATGCTCTCTGAACTCCAAAATCGAAGCGTTTATCACAAATTTGGGAGTCATTTTGTTGAAAATTGGTGTCTCTATCCTATGGTGGCAAGTTCGTGGAAAAATAAAGTCTCCAAGGTTTTGCAAAAATGAAAAAAAGGCCCTAGGGGTATCAAAGCGGCGACCTATACTTCATCATTCTGATGCTCTCTGAACTCCAAAATCGAAGCTTTTATCACAAGTTTGGGTGTCATTTTGTTGAAAATTGGTGTCTCTATCCTATGGTGGCAAGTTGGTGGCAAAATAAAGTCTCCAAGGTTTTGCAAAAATGAAAAAAGGCCCTAGGGGTATCAAAGCGGCGACCTATACTTCATCATTCTGATGATCTCTGAACTCCAAAATCGAAGCGTTTATCACAAATTTGGGTGTCATTTTGTTGAAAATTGGTGTATCTATCCTATGGTGGCAAGTTGGTGGCAAAATAAAGTCTCGAAGGTTTTGCAAAAATGAAAAAAAGCCCTAGGGGTATCAAAGCGGCGACCTATATTTTATCATTCTGATGCTCTCTAAACTCCAAAATCGAAGCTTTTATCACAAATTTGGGTGTCATTTTATTGAAAATTGGTGTCTCTATCCTATGGTGGCAAGTTGGTGGCAAAATAAAGTCTCCAAGGTTTTGCAAAAATGAAAAATGGCCCTAGGGGTATCAAAGCGGCGACCTATACTTCATCATTCTGATGCTCTCTGAACTCCAAAATCGAAGCTTTTATCACAAATTTGGGTGTCATTTTGTTGAAAATTGGTGTCTCTATCCTATGGTTGCAAGTTGGTGGCAAAATAAAGTCTCCAAGGTTTTGCAAAAATGAAAAAAAGGCCCTAGGGGTATCAAAGCGGCGACCTATACTTCATCATTCTGATGATCTCTGAACTCCAAAATCGAAGCGTTTATCACAAATTTGGGTGTCATTTTGTTGAAAATTGGTGTCTCTATCCTATGGTGGCAAGTTGGTGGCTAAATAAAGTCTCCAAGTTTTGCAAAAATGAAAAAAAGGCCCTAGGTGTATCAAAGCGGCGACCTATGCTTCATCATTCTGATGATCTCTGAACTCCAAAATCGAAGCTTTTATCACAAATTTGGGTGTCATTTTGATCAAAATTGGTGTCTCTATCCTATGGCGGCATGTTGGTGGCAAAATAAAGCCTCCAAGGTTTTGCAAAAATGAAAAATGGCCCTAGGGGTATCAAAGCGGCGACCTATACTTCATCATTCTGATGCTCTCTGAACTCCAAAATCGAAGCTTTTATCACAAATTTGGGTGTCATTTTGTTGAAAATTGGTGTCTCTATCCTATGGTGGCAAGTTGGTGGCAAAATAAAGTCTCCAAGGTTTTGCAAAAATTAAAAAACCCTAGGGGTCTCAAAGCGGCGACCTATATTTTATCATTCTGATGCTCTCTGAACTCCAAAATCGAAGCTTTTATCACAAATTTGGGTGTCACTTTGTTGAAAATTGGTCTCTCTATCCTATGGTGGCAACTTGGTGGCAAAACAAAGTCTCCAAGGTTTTGCAAAAATGAAAAAAAGCCCTAGGGGTCTCAAAGCGGCGACCTATATTTTATCATTCTGATGCTCTCTGAACTCAAAATCGAAGCTTTTATCACAAATTTGGGTGTCGCTTTGTTGAAAATTGGTTCTCTATCCTATGGTGGCAAGTTGGTGGCTAAATAAAGTCTCCAAGGTTTTGCAAAAAATGAAAAAAAGGCCCTAGGGGTATCAAGGCGGCGACCTATACTTCATCATTCTGATGCTCTCTGAACTCCAAAATCGAAGCGTTTATCACAAATTTGGGAGTCATTTTGTTGAAAATTGGTGTCTCTATCCTATGGTGGCAAGTTCGTGGAAAAATAAAGTCTCCAAGGTTTTGCAAAAATGAAAAAAAGGCCCTAGGGGTATCAAAGCGGCGACCTATACTTCATCATTCTGATGCTCTCTGAACTCCAAAATCGAAGCTTTTATCACAAGTTTGGGTGTCATTTTGTTGAAAATTGGTGTCTCTATCCTATGGTGGCAAGTTGGTGGCAAAATAAAGTCTCCAAGGTTTTGCAAAAATGAAAAAAGGCCCTAGGGGTATCAAAGCGGCGACCTATACTTCATCATTCTGATGATCTCTGAACTCCAAAATCGAAGCGTTTATCACAAATTTGGGTGTCATTTTGTTGAAAATTGGTGTATCTATCCTATGGTGGCAAGTTGGTGGCAAAATAAAGTCTCCAAGGTTTTGCAAAAATGAAAAAAAGCCCTAGGGGTCTCAAAGCGGCGACCTATATTTTATCATTCTGATGCTCTCTGAACTCCAAAATCGAAGCTTTTATCACAAATTTGGGTGTCGCTTTGTTGAAAATTGGTTTTCTATCCTATGGTGGCAAGTTGGTGGCTAAATAAAGTCTCCAAGGTTTTGCAAAAATGAAAAAAAGGCCCTAGGGGTATCAAAGCGGCGACCTATACTTCATCATTCTGATGCTCTCTGAACTCCAAAATCGAAGCGTTTATCACAAATTTGGGTGTCATTTTGTTGAAAATTGGTGTCTCTATCCTATGGTGGCAAGTTGGTGGAAAAATAAAGTCTCCAAGGTTTTGCAAAAATAAAAAAAAGCCCTAGGGGTCTCAAAGCGGCGACCTATATTTTATCATTCTGATGCTCTCTGAACTCCAAAATCGAAGCTTTTATCACAAATTTGGGTGTCACTTTGTTGAAAATTGGTGTCTCTATCCTATGGTGGCAAGTTGGTGGGTAAATAAAGTCTCCAAGGTTTTGCAAAAATGAAAAAAAGGCCCTAGGTGTATCAAAGCGGCGACCTATGCTTCATCATTCTGATGATCTCTGAACTCCAAAATCGAAGCTTTTATCACAAATTTGGGTGTCATTTTGATCAAAATTGGTGTCTCTATCCTATGGCGGCATGTTGGTGGCAAAATAAAGTCTCCAAGGTTTTGCAAAAATGAAAAATGGCCCTAGGGGTATCAAAGCGGCGACCTATACTTCATCATTCTGATGCTCTCTGAACTCCAAAATCGAAGCTTTTATCACAAATTTGGGTGTCATTTTGTTGAAAATTGGTGTCTCTATCCTATGGTGGCAAGTTGGTGGCAAAATAAAGTCTCCAAGTTTTGCAAAAATGAAAAAAAGGCCCTAGGGGTATCAAAGCGGCGACCTATACTTCATCATTCTGATGATCTCTGAACTCCAAAATCGAAGCGTTTATCACAAATTTGAGTGTCATTTTTGTTGAAAATTGGTGTGTCTATCCTATGGTGGCAAGTTGGTGGCTAAATAAAGTCTCCAAGGTTTTGCAAAAATAAAAAAAAGCCCTAGGGGTCTCAAAGCGGCGACCTATATTTTATCATTCTGATGCTCTCTGAACTCCAAAATCGAAGCTTTTATCAAAAATTTGGGTGTCACTTTGTTGAAAATTGGTGTCTCTATCCTATGGTGGCAAGTTGGTGGCTAAATAAAGTCTCCAAGGTTTTGCAAAAATGAAAAAAAGGCCCCAGGTGTATCAAAGCGGCGACCTATGCTTCATCATTCTGATGATCTCTGAACTCCAAAATCGAAGCTTTTATCACAAATTTGGGTGTCATTTTGATCAAAATTGGTGTCTCTATCCTATGGTGGCAAGTTGGTGGCAAAATAAAGTCTCCAAGGTTTTGCAAAAATTAAAAAAACCCTAGGGGTCTCAAAGCGGCGACCTATATTTTATCATTCTGATGCTCTCTGAACTCCAAAATCGAAGCTTTTATCACAAATTTGGGTGTCACTTTGTTGAAAATTGGTCTCTCTATCCTATGGTGGCAACTTGGTGGCAAAATAAAGTCTCCAAGGTTTTGCAAAAATGAAAAAAAGCCCTAGGGGTCTCAAAGCGGCGACCTATATTTTATCATTCTGATGCTCTCTGAACTCCAAAATCGAAGCTTTTATCACAAATTTGGGTGTCGCTTTGTTGAAAATTGGTTCTCTATCCTATGGTGGCAAGTTGGTGGCTAAATAAAGTCTCCAAGGTTTTGCAAAAATGAAAAAAAGGCCCTAGGGGTATCAAGGCGGCGACCTATACTTCATCATTCTGATGCTCTCTGAACTCCAAAATCGAAGCGTTTATCACAAATTTGGGAGTCATTTTGTTGAAAATTGGTGTCTCTATCCTATGGTGGCAAGTTTCGTGGAAAAATAAAGTCTCCAAGGTTTTGCAAAAATGAAAAAAAGGCCCTAGGGGTATCAAAGCGGCGACCTATACTTCATCATTCTGATGCTCTCTGAACTCCAAAATCGAAGCTTTTATCACAAGTTTGGGTGTCATTTTGTTGAAAATTGGTGTCTCTATCCTATGGTGGCAAGTTGGTGGCAAAATAAAGTCTCCAAGGTTTTGCAAAAATGAAAAAAGGCCTAGGGGTATCAAAGCGGCGACCTATACTTCATCATTCTGATGATCTCTGAACTCCAAAATCGAAGCGTTTATCACAAATTTGGGTGTCATTTTGTTGAAAATTGGTGTATCTATCCTATGGTGGCAAGTTGGTGGCAAAATAAAGTCTCCAAGGTTTTGCAAAAATGAAAAAAAGCCCTAGGGGTCTCAAAGCGGCGACCTATATTTTATCATTCTGATGCTCTCTGAACTCCAAAATCGAAGCTTTTATCACAAATTTGGGTGTCGCTTTGTTGAAAATTGGTTTTCTATCCTATGGTGGCAAGTTGGTGGCTAAATAAAGTCTCCAAGGTTTTGCAAAAATGAAAAAAAGGCCCTAGGGGTATCAAAGCGGCGACCTATACTTCATCATTCTGATGCTCTCTGAACTCCAAAATCGAAGCGTTTATCACAAATTTGGGTGTCATTTTGTTGAAAATTGGTGTCTCTATCCTATGGTGGCAAGTTGGTGGAAAAATAAAGTCTCCAAGGTTTTGCAA
The DNA here is from genome assembly GCF_964341445.2 of Mesoplodon mirus. NCBI lineage: Eukaryota > Metazoa > Chordata > Mammalia > Artiodactyla > Ziphiidae > Mesoplodon > Mesoplodon mirus. The sequence goes on along the minus strand of NW_028294289.1, from coordinate 40,789 downwards.
AAATAAAAAAAAGCCCTAGGGGTCTCAAAGCGGCGACCTATATTTTATCATTCTGATGCTCTCTGAACTCCAAAATCGAAGCTTTTATCACAAATTTGGGTGTCACTTTGTTGAAAATTGGTGTCTCTATCCTATGGTGGCAAGTTGGTGGGTAAATAAAGTCTCCAAGGTTTTGCAAAAATGAAAAAAGGCCCTAGGTGTATCAAAGCGGCGACCTATGCTTCATCATTCTGATGATCTCTGAACTCCAAAATCGAAGCTTTTATCACAAATTTGGGTGTCATTTTGATCAAAATTGGTGTCTCTATCCTATGGCGGCATGTTGGTGGCAAAATAAAGTCTCCAAGGTTTTGCAAAAATGAAAAATGGCCCTAGGGGTATCAAAGCGGCGACCTATACTTCATCATTCTGATGCTCTCTGAACTCCAAAATCGAAGCTTTTATCACAAATTTGGGTGTCATTTTGTTGAAAATTGGTGTCTCTATCCTATGGTGGCAAGTTGGTGGCAAAATAAAGTCTCCAAGGTTTTGCAAAAATGAAAAAAAGCCCTAGGGGTCTCAAAGCGGCGACCTATATTTTATCATTCTGATGCTCTCTGAACTCCAAAATCGAAGCTTTTATCACAAATTTGGGTGTCGCTTTGTTGAAAATTGGTTTTCTATCCTATGGTGGCAAGTTGGTGGCTAAATAAAGTCTCCAAGGTTTTGCAAAAATGAAAAAAGGCCCTAGGGGTATCAAAGCGGCGACCTATACTTCATCATTCTGATGCTCTCTGAACTCCAAAATCGAAGCGTTTATCACAAATTTGGGTGTCATTTTGTTGAAAATTGGTGTCTCTATCCTATGGTGGCAAGTTGGTGGAAAAATAAAGTCTCCAAGGTTTTGCAAAAATAAAAAAAAGCCCTAGGGGTCTCAAAGCGGCGACCTATATTTTATCATTCTGATGCTCTCTGAACTCCAAAATCGAAGCTTTTATCACAAATTTGGGTGTCACTTTGTTGAAAATTGGTGTCTCTATCCTATGGTGGCAAGTTGGTGGGTAAATAAAGTCTCCAAGGTTTTGCAAAAATGAAAAAAAGGCCCTAGGTGTATCAAAGCGGCGACCTATGCTTCATCATTCTGATGATCTCTGAACTCCAAAATCGAAGCTTTTATCACAAATTTGGGTGTCATTTTGATCAAAATTGGTGTCTCTATCCTATGGCGGCATGTTGGTGGCAAAATAAAGTCTCCAAGGTTTTGCAAAAATGAAAAATGGCCCTAGGGGTATCAAAGCGGCGACCTATACTTCATCATTCTGATGCTCTCTGAACTCCAAAATCGAAGCTTTTATCACAAATTTGGGTGTCATTTTGTTGAAAATTGGTGTCTCTATCCTATGGTGGCAAGTTGGTGGCAAAATAAAGTCTCCAAGGTTTTGCAAAAATGAAAAAAAGGCCCTAGGGGTATCAAAGCGGCGACCTATACTTCATCATTCTGATGATCTCTGAACTCCAAAATCGAAGCGTTTATCACAAATTTGAGTGTCATTTTGTTGAAAATTGGTGTGTCTATCCTATGGTGGCAAGTTGGTGGCTAAATAAAGTCTCCAAGGTTTTGCAAAAATAAAAAAAAGCCCTAGGGGTCTCAAAGCGGCGACCTATATTTTATCATTCTGATGCTCTCTGAACTCCAAAATCGAAGCTTTTATCAAAAATTTGGGTGTCACTTTGTTGAAAATTGGTGTCTCTATCCTATGGTGGCAAGTTGGTGGCTAAATAAAGTCTCCAAGGTTTTGCAAAAATGAAAAAAAGGCCCCAGGTGTATCAAAGCGGCGACCTATGCTTCATCATTCTGATGATCTCTGAACTCCAAAATCGAAGCTTTTATCACAAATTTGGGTGTCATTTTGATCAAAATTGGTGTCTCTATCCTATGGCGGCATGTTAGTGGCAAAATAAAGTCTCCAAGGTTTTGCAAAAATGAAAAATGGCCCTAGGGGTATCAAAGCGGCGACCTATACTTCATCATTCTGATGCTCTCTGAACTCCCAAAATCGAAGCTTTTATCACAAATTTGGGTGTCATTTTGTTGAAAATTGGTGTCTCTATCCTATGGTGGCAAGTTGGTGGCAAAATAAAGTCTCCAAGGTTTTGCAAAAATGAAAAAAAGGCCCTAGGGGTATCAAAGCGGCGACCTATACTTCATCATTCTGATGATCTCTGAACTCCAAAATCGAAGCGTTTATCACAAATTTGGGTGTCATTTTGTTGAAAATTGGTGTCTCTATCCTATGGTGGCAAGTTGGTGGCTAAATAAAGTCTCCAAGGTTTTGCAAAAATAAAAAAAAGCCCTAGGGGTCTCAAAGCGGCGACCTATATTTTATCATTCTGATGCTCTCTGAACTCCAAAATCGAAGCTTTTATCAAAAATTTGGGTGTCACTTTGTTGAAAATTGGTGTCTCTATCCTATGGTGGCAAGTTGGTGGCTAAATAAAGTCTCCAAGGTTTTGCAAAAATGAAAAAAAGGCCCCAGGTGTATCAAAGCGGCGACCTATGCTTCATCATTCTGATGATCTCTGAACTCCAAAATCGAAGCTTTTATCACAAATTTGGGTGTCATTTTGATCAAAATTGGTGTCTCTATCCTATGGCGGCATGTTAGTGGCAAAATAAAGTCTCCAAGGTTTTGCAAAAATGAAAAATGGCCCTAGGGGTATCAAAGCGGCGACCTATACTTCATCATTCTGATGCTCTCTGAACTCCAAAATCGAAGCTTTTATCACAAATTTGGGTGTCATTTTGTTGAAAATTGGTGTCTCTATCCTATGGTGGCAAGTTGGTGGCAAAATAAAGTCTCCAAGGTTTTGCAAAAATGAAAAAAAGGCCCTAGGGGTATCAAAGCGGCGACCTATACTTCATCATTCTGATGATCTCTGAACTCCAAAATCGAAGCGTTTATCACAAATTTGGGTGTCATTTTGTTGAAAATTGGTGTCTCTATTCCTATGGTGGCAAGTTGGTGGCTAAATAAAGTCTCCAAGGTTTTGCAAAAATAAAAAAAAGCCCTAGGGGTCTCAAAGCGGCGACCTATATTTTATCATTCTGATGCTCTCTGAACTCCAAAATCGAAGCTTTTATCAAAAATTGGGTGTCACTTTGTTGAAAATTGGTGTCTCTATCCTATGGTGGCAAGTTGGTGGCTAAATAAAGTCTCCAAGGTTTTGCAAAAATGAAAAAAGGCCCCAGGTGTATCAAAGCGGCGACCTATGCTTCATCATTCTGATGATCTCTGAACTCCAAAATCGAAGCTTTTATCACAAATTTGGGTGTCATTTTGATCAAAATTGGTGTCTCTATCCTATGGCGGCATGTTAGTGGCAAAATAAAGTCTCCAAGGTTTTGCAAAAATGAAAAATGGCCCTAGGGGTATCAAAGCGGCGACCTATACTTCATCATTCTGATGCTCTCTGAACTTCAAAATCGAAGCTTTTATCACAAATTTGGGTGTCATTTTGTTGAAAATTGGTGTCTCTATCCTATGGTGGCAAGTTGGTGGCAAAATAAAGTCTCCAAGGTTTTGCAAAAATGAAAAAAAAGGCCCTAGGGGTATCAAAGCGGCGACCTATACTTCATCATTCTGATGATCTCTGAACTCCAAAATCGAAGCGTTTATCACAAATTTGGGTGTCATTTTGTTGAAAATTGGTGTCTCTATCCTATGGTGGCAAGTTGGTGGCAAAATAAAGTCTCCAAGGTTTGCAAAAATGAAAAAAAGCCCTAGGGGTCTCAAAGCGGCGACCTATATTTTATCATTCTGATGCTCTCTGAACTCCAAAATCGAAGCGTTTATCACAAATTTGGGTGTCATTTTGTTGAAAATTGGTGTATCTATCCTATGGTGGCAAGTTGGTGGCAAAATAAAGTCTCCAAGGTTTTGCAAAAATGAAAAAAAGCCCTAGGGGTCTCAAGCGGCGACCTATATTTTATCATTCTGATGCTCTCTGAACTCCAAAATCGAAGCTTTTATCACAAATTTGGGTGTCACTTTGTTTGAAAATTGGTGTCTCTATCCTATGGTGGCAACTTGGTGGCAAAACAAAGTCTCCAAGGTTTTGCAAAAATGAAAAAAAGCCCTAGGGGTCTCAAAGCGGCGACCTATATTTTATCATTCTGATGCTCTCTGAACTCCAAAATCGAAGCTTTTATCACAAATTTGGGTGTCGCTTTGTTGAAAATTGGTTCTCTATCCTATGGTGGCAAGTTGGTGGCTAAATATAAAAATAATAAAGTCTCCAAGGTTTTGCAAAAATGAAAAAAAGGCCCTAGGGGTATCAAAGCGGCGACCTATACTTCATCATTCTGATGATCTCTGAACTCCAAAATCGAAGCGTTTATCACAAATTTGGGTGTCATTTTGTTGAAAATTGGTGTCTCTATCCTATGGTGGCAAGTTGGTGGCAAAATAAAGTCTCCAAGGTTTGCAAAAATGAAAAAAAGCCCTAGGGGTCTCAAAGCGGCGACCTATATTTTATCATTCTGATGCTCTCTGAACTCCAAAATCGAAGCGTTTATCACAAATTTGGGTGTCATTTTGTTGAAAATTGGTGTATCTATCCTATGGTGGCAAGTTGGTGGCAAAATAAAGTCTCCAAGGTTTTGCAAAAATGAAAAAAAGCCCTAGGGGTCTCAAAGCGGCGACCTATATTTTATCATTCTGATGCTCTCTGAACTCCAAAATCGAAGCTTTTATCACAAATTTGGGTGTCACTTTGTTGAAAATTGGTGTCTCTATCCTATGGTGGCAACTTGGTGGCAAAATAAAGTCTCCAAGGTTTTGCAAAAATGAAAAAAAGCCCTAGGGGTCTCAAAGCGGCGACCTATATTTTATCATTCTGATGCTCTCTGAACTCCAAAATCGAAGCTTTTATCACAAATTTGGGTGTCACTTTGTTGAAAATTGGTGTCTCTATCCTATGGTGGCAACTTGGTGGCAAAACAAAGTCTCCAAGGTTTTGCAAAAATGAAAAAAAGCCCTAGGGGTCTCAAAGCGGCGACCTATATTTTATCATTCTGATGCTCTCTGAACTCCAAAATCGAAGCGTTTATCACAAATTTGGGTGTCATTTTGTTGAAAATTGGTGTCTCTATCCTATGGTGGCAAGTTGGTGGCAAAATAAAGTCTCCAAGGTTTGCAAAAATGAAAAAAAGCCCTAGGGGTCTCAAAGCGGCGACCTATATTTTATCATTCTGATGCTCTCTGAACTCCAAAATCGAAGCGTTTATCACAAATTTGGGTGTCATTTTGTTGAAAATTGGTGTATCTATCCTATGGTGGCAAGTTGGTGGCAAAATAAAGTCTCCAAGGTTTTGCAAAAATGAAAAAAAGCCCTAGGGGTCTCAAAGCGGCGACCTATATTTTATCATTCTGATGCTCTCTGAACTCCAAAATCGAAGCTTTTATCACAAATTTGGGTGTCACTTTGTTGAAAATTGGTGTCTCTATCCTATGGTGGCAACTTGGTGGCAAAATAAAGTCTCCAAGGTTTTGCAAAAATGAAAAAAAGCCCTAGGGGTCTCAAAGCGGCGACCTATATTTTATCATTCTGATGCTCTCTGAACTCCAAAATCGAAGCTTTTATCACAAATTTGGGTGTCGCTTTGTTGAAAATTGGTGTCTCTATCCTATGGTGGCAACTTGGTGGCAAAACAAAGTCTCCAAGGTTTTGCAAAAATGAAAAAAAGCCCTAGGGGTCTCAAAGCGGCGACCTATATTTTATCATTCTGATGCTCTCTGAACTCCAAAATCGAAGCTTTTATCACAAATTTGGGTGTCGCTTTGTTGAAAATTGGTTCTCTATCCTATGGTGGCAAGTTGGTGGCTAAATAAAGTCTCCAAGGTTTTGCAAAATGAAAAAAAAGGCCCTAGGGGTATCAAAGCGGCGACCTATACTTCATCATTCTGATGCTCTCTGAACTCAAAATCGAAGCGTTTATCACAAATTTGGGTGTCATTTTGTTGAAAATTGGTGTCTCTATCCTATGGTGGCAAGTTGGTGGCAAAATAAAGTCTCCAAGGTTTGCAAAAATGAAAAAAAGCCTAGGGTCTCAAGCGGCGACCTATATTTTATCATTCTGATGCTCTCTGAACTCCAAAATCGAAGCGTTTATCACAAATTTGGGTGTCATTTTGTTGAAAATTGGTGTATCTATCCTATGGTGGCAAGTTGGTGGCAAAATAAAGTCTCCAAGGTTTTGCAAAAATGAAAAAAAAGCCCTAGGGGTCTCAAAGCGGCGACCTATATTTTATCATTCTGATGCTCTCTGAACTCCAAAATCGAAGCTTTTATCACAAATTTGGGTGTCACTTTGTTGAAATTGGTGTCTCTATCCTATGGTGGCAACTTGGTGGCAAAACAAAGTCTCCAAGGTTTTGCAAAAAATGAAAAAAAGCCCTAGGGGTCTCAAAGCGGCGACCTATATTTTATCATTCTGATGCTCTCTGAACTCCAAAATCGAAGCTTTTATCACAAATTTGGGTGTCGCTTTGTTGAAAATTGGTTCTCTATCCTATGGTGGCAAGTTGGTGGCTAAATATAAAAATAATAAAGTCTCCAAGGTTTTGCAAAAATGAAAAAAAGGCCCTAGGGGTATCAAAGCGGCGACCTATACTTCATCATTCTGATGATCTCTGAACTCCAAAATCGAAGCGTTTATCACAAATTTGGGTGTCATTTTGTTGAAAATTGGTGTCTCTATCCTATGGTGGCAAGTTGGTGGCAAAATAAAGTCTCCAAGGTTTGCAAAATGAAAAAAAGCCCTAGGGGTCTCAAAGCGGCGACCTATATTTTATCATTCTGATGCTCTCTGAACTCCAAAATCGAAGCGTTTATCACAAATTTGGGTGTCATTTTGTTGAAAATTGGTGTATCTATCCTATGGTGGCAAGTTGGTGGCAAAATAAAGTCTCCAAGGTTTTGCAAAAATGAAAAAAAGCCCTAGGGGTCTCAAAGCGGCGACCTATATTTTATCATTCTGATGCTCTCTGAACTCCAAAATCGAAGCTTTTATCACAAATTTGGGTGTCACTTTGTTGAAAATTGGTGTCTCTATCCTATGGTGGCAACTTGGTGGCAAAACAAAGTCTCCAAGGTTTTGCAAAAATGAAAAAAAGCCCTAGGGGTCTCAAAGCGGCGACCTATATTTTATCATTCTGATGCTCTCTGAACTCCAAAATCGAAGCTTTTATCACAAATTTGGGTGTCACTTTGTTGAAAATTGGTGTCTCTATCCTATGGTGGCAACTTGGTGGCAAAACAAAGTCTCCAAGGTTTTGCAAAAATGAAAAAAAGCCCTAGGGGTCTCAAAGCGGCGACCTATATTTTATCATTCTGATGCTCTCTGAACTCCAAAATCGAAGCTTTTATCACAAATTTGGGTGTCGCTTTGTTGAAAATTGGTTCTCTATCCTATGGTGGCAAGTTGGTGGCTAAATAAAGTCTCCAAGGTTTTGCAAAAATGAAAAAAAGGCCCTAGGGGTATCAAAGCGGCGACCTATACTTCATCATTCTGATGCTCTCTGAACTCCAAAATCGAAGCGTTTATCACAAATTTGGGTGTCATTTTGTTGAAAATTGGTGTCTCTATCCTATGGTGGCAAGTTGGTGGCAAAATAAAGTCTCCAAGGTTTGCAAAAATGAAAAAAAGCCCTAGGGGTCTCAAAGCGGCGACCTATATTTTATCATTCTGATGCTCTCTGAACTCCAAAATCGAAGCGTTTATCACAAATTTGGGTGTCATTTTGTTGAAAATTGGTGTATCTATCCTATGGCGGCAAGTTGGTGGCAAAATAAAGTCTCCAAGGTTTTGCAAAAATGAAAAAAAGCCCTAGGGGTCTCAAAGCGGCGACCTATATTTTATCATTCTGATGCTCTCTGAACTCCAAAATCGAAGCTTTTATCACAAATTTGGGTGTCACTTTGTTGAAAATTGGTGTCTCTATCCTATGGTGGCAACTTGGTGGCAAAACAAAGTCTCCAAGGTTTTGCAAAAATGAAAAAAAGCCCTAGGGGTCTCAAAGCGGCGACCTATATTTTATCATTCTGATGCTCTCTGAACTCCAAAATCGAAGCTTTTATCACAAATTTGGGTGTCGCTTTGTTGAAAATTGGTTCTCTATCCTATGGTGGCAAGTTGGTGGCTAAATATAAAAATAATAAAGTCTCCAAGGTTTTGCAAAAATGAAAAAAAGGCCCTAGGGGTATCAAAGCGGCGACCTATACTTCATCATTCTGATGCTCTCTGAACTCCAAAATCGAAGCGTTTATCACAAATTTGGGTGTCATTTTGTTGAAAATTGGTGTCTCTATCCTATGGTGGCAAGTTGGTTGCAAAATAAAGTCTCCAAGGTTTGCAAAAATGAAAAAAAGCCCTAGGGGTCTCAAAGCGGCGACCTATATTTTATCATTCTGATGCTCTCTGAACTCCAAAATCGAAGCGTTTATCACAAATTTGGGTGTCATTTTGTTGAAAATTGGTGTATCTATCCTATGGTGGCAAGTTGGTGGCAAAATAAAGTCTCCAAGGTTTTGCAAAAATGAAAAAAAGCCCTAGGGGTCTCAAAGCGGCGACCTATATTTTATCATTCTGATGCTCTCTGAACTCCAAAATCGAAGCTTTTATCACAAATTTGGGTGTCACTTTGTTGAAAATTGGTGTCTCTATCCTATGGTGGCAACTTGGTGGCAAAACAAAGTCTCCAAGGTTTTGCAAAAATGAAAAAAAGCCCTAGGGGTCTCAAAGCGGCGACCTATATTTTATCATTCTGATGCTCTCTGAACTCCAAAATCGAAGCTTTTATCACAAATTTGGGTGTCGCTTTGTTGAAAATTGGTTCTCTATCCTATGGTGGCAAGTTGGTGGCTAAATATAAAAATAATAAAGTCTCCAAGGTTTTGCAAAAATGAAAAAAAGGCCCTAGGGGTATCAAAGCGGCGACCTATACTTCATCATTCTGATGCTCTCTGAACTCCAAAATCGAAGCGTTTATCACAAATTTGGGTGTCATTTTGTTGAAAATTGGTGTCTCTATCCTATGGTGGCAAGTTGGTGGCAAAATAAAGTCTCCAAGGTTTTGCAAAAATGAAAAAAAGGCCCTAGGGGTATCAAAGCGGCGACCTATACTTCATCATTCTAATGATCTCTGAACTCCAAAATCGAAGCGTTTATCACAAATTTGGGTGTCATTTTGTTGAAAACTGGTGTATCTATCCTATGGTGGCAAGTTGGTGGCAAAATAAAGTCTCCAAGGTTTTGCAAAAATGAAAAAAAGCCCTAGGGGTCTCAAAGCGGCGACCTATATTTTATCATTCTGATGCTCTCTGAACTCCAAAATCGAAGCGTTTATCACAAATTTGGGTGTCATTTTGTTGAAAATTGGTGTATCTATCCTATGGTGGCAAGTTGGTGGCAAAATAAAGTCTCCAAGGTTTTGCAAAAATGAAAAAAAGCCCTAGGGGTCTCAAAGCGGCGACCTATATTTTATCATTCTGATGCTCTCTGAACTCCAAAATCGAAGCTTTTATCACAAATTTGGGTGTCACTTTGTTGAAAATTGGTGTCTCTATCCTATGGTGGCAACTTGGTGGCAAAACAAAGTCTCCAAGGTTTTGCAAAAATGAAAAAAAGCCCTAGGGGTCTCAAAGCGGCGACCTATATTTTATCATTCTGATGCTCTCTGAACTCCAAAATCGAAGCTTTTATCACAAATTTGGGTGTCGCTTTGTTGAAAATTGGTTCTCTATCCTATGGTGGCAAGTTGGTGGCTAAATAAAGTCTCCAAGGTTTTGCAAAAATGAAAAAAAGGCCCTAGGGGTATCAAAGCGGCGACCTATACTTCATCATTCTGATGCTCTCTGAACTCCAAAATCGAAGCGTTTATCACAAATTTGGGTGTCATTTTGTTGAAAATTGGTGTCTCTATCCTATGGTGGCAAGTTGGTGGCAAAATAAAGTCTCCAAGGTTTTGCAAAAATGAAAAAAAGGCCCTAGGGGTATCAAAGCGGCGACCTATACTTCATCATTCTAATGATCTCTGAACTCCAAAATCGAAGCGTTTATCACAAATTTGGGTGTCATTTTGTTGAAAATTGGTGTATCTATCCTATGGTGGCAAGTTGGTGGCAAAATAAAGTCTCCAAGGTTTTGCAAAAATGAAAAAAAGCCCTAGGGGTCTCAAAGCGGCGACCTATATTTTATCATTCTGATGCTCTCTGAACTCGAAAATCGAAGCTTTTATCACAAATTTGGGTGTCACTTTGTTGAAAATTGGTGTCTCTATCCTATGGTGGCAACTTGGTGGCAAAACAAAGTCTCCAAGGTTTTGCAAAAATAAAAAAAAGGCCCTAGGGGTATCAAAGCGGCGACCTATACTTCATCATTCTGATGATCTCTGAACTCCAAAATCGAAGCGTTTATCACAAATTTGGGTGTCACTTTGTTGAAAATTGGTGTCTCTATCCTATGGTGGCAACTTGGTGGCAAAATAAAGTCTCCAAGGTTTTGCAAAAATGAAAAAAAGCCCTAGGGGTCTCAAAGCGGCGACCTATATTTTATCATTCTGATGCTCTCTTAACTCCAAAATCGAAGCTTTTATCACAAATTTGGGTGTCACTTTGTTGAAAATTGGTGTCTCTATCCTATGGTGGCAACTTGGTGGCAAAACAAAGTCTCCAAGGTTTTGCAAAAATGAAAAAAAGGCCCTAGGGGTATCAAAGCGGCGACCTATACTTCATCATTCTGATGCTCTCTGAACTCCAAAATCGAAGCTTTTATCACAAATTTGGGTGTCATTTTGTTGAAAATTGGCGTCTCTATCCTATGGTGGCAAGTTGGTGGCAAAATAAAGTCTCCAAGGTTTTGCAAAAATGAAAAAAAGTCCTAGGGGTCTCAAAGCGGCGACCTATATTTTATCATTCTGATGCTCTCTGAACTCCAAAATCGAAGCTTTTATCACAAATTTGGGTGTCGCTTTGTTGAAAATTGGTTCTCTATCCTATGGTGGCAAGTTGGTGGCTAAATAAAGTCTCCAAGGTTTTGCAAAAATGAAAAAAAGGCCCTAGGGGTATCAAAGCGGCGACCTTTACTTCATCATTCTGATGCTCTCTGAACTCCAAAATCGAAGCGTTTATCACAAATTTGGGTGTCATTTTGTTGAAAATTGGTGTCTCTATCCTATGGTGGCAACTTGGTGGCAAAACAAAGTCTCCAAGGTTTTGCAAAAATGAAAAAAAGCCCTAGGGGTCTCAAAGCGGCGACCTATATTTTATCATTCTGATGCTCTCTGAACTCCAAAATCGAAGCTTTTATCACAAATTTGGGTGTCGCTTTGTTGAAAATTGGTTCTCTATCCTATGGTGGCAAGTTGGTGGCTAAATATAAAAATAATAAAGTCTCCAAGGTTTTGCAAAAATGAAAAAAAGGCCCTAGGGGTATCAAAGCGGCGACCTATACTTCATCATTCTGATGCTCTCTGAACTCCAAAATCGAAGCGTTTATCACAAATTTGGGTGTCATTTTGTTGAAAATTGGTGTCTCTATCCTATGGTGGCAAGTTGGTGGCAAAATAAAGTCTCCAAGGTTTTGCAAAAATGAAAAAAAGGCCCTAGGGGTATCAAAGCGGCGACCTATACTTCATCATTCTAATGATCTCTGAACTCCAAAATCGAAGCGTTTATCACAAATTTGGGTGTCATTTTGTTGAAAACTGGTGTATCTATCCTATGGTGGCAAGTTGGTGGCAAAATAAAGTCTCCAAGGTTTTGCAAAAATGAAAAAAAGCCCTAGGGGTCTCAAAGCGGCGACCTATATTTTATCATTCTGATGCTCTCTGAACTCCAAAATCGAAGCGTTTATCACAAATTTGGGTGTCATTTTGTTGAAAATTGGTGTATCTATCCTATGGTGGCAAGTTGGTGGCAAAATAAAGTCTCCAAGGTTTTGCAAAAATGAAAAAAAGCCCTAGGGGTCTCAAAGCGGCGACCTATATTTTATCATTCTGATGCTCTCTGAACTCCAAAATCGAAGCTTTTATCACAAATTTGGGTGTCACTTTGTTGAAAATTGGTGTCTCTATCCTATGGTGGCAAGTTGGTGGCTAAATAAAGTCTCCAAGGTTTTGCAAAAATGAAAAAAAGGCCCTAGGGGTATCAAAGCGGCGACCTATACTTCATCATTCTGATGCTCTCTGAACTCCAAAATCGAAGCGTTTATCACAAATTTGGGTGTCATTTTGTTGAAAATTGGTGTCTCTATCCTATGGTGGCAAGTTGGTGGCAAAATAAAGTCTCCAAGGTTTTGCAAAAATGAAAAAAAGGCCCTAGGGGTATCAAAGCGGCGACCTATACTTCATCATTCTAATGATCTCTGAACTCCAAAATCGAAGCGTTTATCACAAATTTGGGTGTCATTTTGTTGAAAATTGGTGTATCTATCCTATGGTGGCAAGTTGGTGGCAAAATAAAGTCTCCAAGGTTTTGCAAAAATGAAAAAAAGCCCTAGGGGTCTCAAAGCGGCGACCTATATTTTATCATTCTGATGCTCTCTGAACTCGAAAATCGAAGCTTTTATCACAAATTTGGGTGTCACTTTGTTGAAAATTGGTGTCTCTATCCTATGGTGGCAACTTGGTGGCAAAACAAAGTCTCCAAGGTTTTGCAAAAATAAAAAAAAGGCCCTAGGGGTATCAAAGCGGCGACCTATACTTCATCATTCTGATGATCTCTGAACTCCAAAATCGAAGCGTTTATCACAAATTTGGGTGTCACTTTGTTGAAAATTGGTGTCTCTATCCTATGGTGGCAACTTGGTGGCAAAATAAAGTCTCCAAGGTTTTGCAAAAATGAAAAAAAGCCCTAGGGGTCTCAAAGCGGCGACCTATATTTTATCATTCTGATGCTCTCTTAACTCCAAAATCGAAGCTTTTATCACAAATTTGGGTGTCACTTTGTTGAAAATTGGTGTCTCTATCCTATGGTGGCAACTTGGTGGCAAAACAAAGTCTCCAAGGTTTTGCAAAAATGAAAAAAAGGCCCTAGGGGTATCAAAGCGGCGACCTATACTTCATCATTCTGATGCTCTCTGAACTCCAAAATCGAAGCTTTTATCACAAATTTGGGTGTCATTTTGTTGAAAATTGGCGTCTCTATCCTATGGTGGCAAGTTGGTGGCAAAATAAAGTCTCCAAGGTTTTGCAAAAATGAAAAAAAGTCCTAGGGGTCTCAAAGCGGCGACCTATATTTTATCATTCTGATGCTCTCTGAACTCCAAAATCGAAGCTTTTATCACAAATTTGGGTGTCGCTTTGTTGAAAATTGGTTCTCTATCCTATGGTGGCAAGTTGGTGGCTAAATAAAGTCTCCAAGGTTTTGCAAAAATGAAAAAAAGGCCCTAGGGGTATCAAAGCGGCGACCTTTACTTCATCATTCTGATGCTCTCTGAACTCCAAAATCGAAGCGTTTATCACAAATTTGGGTGTCATTTTGTTGAAAATTGGTGTCTCTATCCTATGGTGGCAAGTTGGTGGCAAAATAAAGTCTCCAAGGTTTTGCAAAAATGAAAAAAAGGCCCTAGGGGTATCAAAGCGGCGACCTATACTTCATCATTCTGATGATCTCTGAACTCCAAAATCGAAGCGTTTATCACAAATTTGGGTGTCATTTTGTTGAAAATTGGTGTATCTATCCTATGGTGGCAAGTTGGTGGCAAAATAAAGTCTCCAAGGTTTTGCAAAAATGAAAAAAAGCCCTAGGGGTCTCAAAGCGGCGACCTATATTTTATCATTCTGATGCTCTCTGAACTCGAAAATCGAAGCTTTTATCACAAATTTGGGTGTCACTTTGTTGAAAATTGGTGTCTCTATCCTATGGTGGCAACTTGGTGGCAAAACAAAGTCTCCAAGGTTTTGCAAAAATAAAAAAAAGGCCCTAGGGGTATCAAAGCGGCGACCTATACTTCATCATTCTGATGATCTCTGAACTCCAAAATCGAAGCGTTTATCACAAATTTGGGTGTCACCTTGTTGAAAATTGGTGTCTCTATCCTATGGTGGCAACTTGGTGGCAAAATAAAGTCTCCAAGGTTTTGCAAAAATGAAAAAAAGCCCTAGGGGTCTCAAAGCGGCGACCTATATTTTATCATTCTGATGCTCTCTTAACTCCAAAATCGAAGCTTTTATCACAAATTTGGGTGTCACTTTGTTGAAAATTGGTGTCTCTATCCTATGGTGGCAACTTGGTGGCAAAACAAAGTCTCCAAGGTTTTGCAAAAATGAAAAAAGGCCCTAGGGGTATCAAAGCGGCGACCTATACTTCATCATTCTGATGCTCTCTGAACTCCAAAATCGAAGCTTTTATCACAAATTTGGGTGTCATTTTGTTGAAAATTGGCGTCTCTATCCTATGGTGGCAAGTTGGTGGCAAAATAAAGTCTCCAAGGTTTTGCAAAAATGAAAAAAAGCCCTAGGGGTATCAAAGCGGCGACCTACATTTTATCATTCTGATGCTCTCTGAACTCCAAAATCGAAGCTTTTATCACAAATTTGGGTGTCACTTTGTTGAAAATTGGTGTCTCTATCCTATGGTGGCAACTTGGTGGCAAAATAAAGTCTCCACGGTTTTGCAAAAATGAAAAAAAAGCCCTAGGGGTCTCAAAGCGGCGACCTATATTTTATCATTCTGATGCTCTCTGAACTCCAAAATCGAAGCTTTTATCACAAATTTGGGTGTCGCTTTGTTGAAAATTGGTGTCTCTATCCTATGGTGACAAGTTGGTGGCTAAATAAAGTCTCCAAGGTTTTGCAAAAATGAAAAGAGGCCCTAGGGGTATCAAAGCGGCGACCTATATTTCATCATTCTGATGCTCTCTGAACTCCAAAATCGAAGCTTTTATCACAAATTTGGGTGTCATTTTGTTGAAAATTGGTGTCTCTATCCTATGGTGGCAAGTTGGTGGCAAAATAAAGTCTCCAAGGTTTTGCAAAAATGAAAAAAAGGCCCTAGGGGTATCAAAGCGGCGACCTATACTTCATCATTCTGATGCTCTCTGAACTCCAAAATCGAAGCGTTTATCACAAATTTGGGTGTCATTTTGTTGAAAATTGGTGTCTCTATCCTATGGTGGCAAGTTGGTGGAAAAATAAAGTCTCCAAGGTTTTGCAAAAATAAAAAAAAGCCCTAGGGGTCTCAAAGCGGCGACCTATATTTTATCATTCTGATGCTCTCTTAACTCCAAAATCGAAGCTTTTATCACAAATTTGGGTGTCACTTTGTTGAGAATTGGTGTCTCTATCCTATGGTGGCAAGTTGGTGGCAAAATAAAGTCTCCAAGGTTTTGCAAAAATGAAAAAAAGGCCCTAGGGGTATCAAAGCGGCGACCTATACTTCATCATTCTGATGCTCTCTGAACTCCAAAATCGAAGCTTTTATCACAAATTTGGGTGTCATTTTGTTGAAAATTGGTGTCTCTATCCTATGGTTGCAAGTTGGTGGCAAAATAAAGTCTCCAAGGTTTTGCAAAAATGAAAAAAAGGCCCTAGGGGTATCAAAGCGGCGACCTATACTTCATCATTCTGATGATCTCTGAACTCCAAAATCGAAGCGTTTATCACAAATTTGGGTGTCATTTTGTTGAAAATTGGTGTCTCTATCCTATGGTGGCAACTTGGTGGCAAAATAAAGTCTCCAAGGTTTTGCAAAAATGAAAAAAAGCCCTAGGGGTCTCAAAGCGGCGACCTATATTTTATCATTCTGATGCTCTCTTAACTCCAAAATCGAAGCTTTTATCACAAATTTGGGTGTCACTTTGTTGAAAATTGGTGTCTCTATCCTATGGTGGCAACTTGGTGGCAAAACAAAGTCTCCAAGGTTTTGCAAAAATGAAAAAAAGGCCCTAGGGGTATCAAAGCGGCGACCTATACTTCATCATTCTGATGCTCTCTGAACTCCAAAATCGAAGCTTTTATCACAAATTTGGGTGTCATTTTGTTGAAAATTGGCGTCTCTATCCTATGGTGGCAAGTTGGTGGCAAAATAAAGTCTCCAAGGTTTTGCAAAAATGAAAAAAGCCCTAGGGGTATCAAAGCGGCGACCTACATTTTATCATTCTGATGCTCTCTGAACTCCAAAATCGAAGCTTTTATCACAAATTTGGGTGTCACTTTGTTGAAAATTGGTGTCTCTATCCTATGGTGGCAACTTGGTGGCAAAATAAAGTCTCCACGGTTTTGCAAAAATGAAAAAAAGCCCTAGGGGTCTCAAAGCGGCGACCTATATTTTATCATTCTGATGCTCTCTGAACTCCAAAATCGAAGCTTTTATCACAAATTTGGGTGTCGCTTTGTTGAAAATTGGTGTCTCTATCCTATGGTGACAAGTTGGTGGCTAAATAAAGTCTCCAAGGTTTTGCAAAAATGAAAAGAGGCCCTAGGGGTATCAAAGCGGCGACCTATATTTCATCATTCTGATGCTCTCTGAACTCCAAAATCGAAGCTTTTATCACAAATTTGGGTGTCATTTTGTTGAAAATTGGTGTCTCTATCCTATGGTGGCAAGTTGGTGGCAAAATAAAGTCTCCAAGGTTTTGCAAAAATGAAAAAAAGGCCCTAGGGGTATCAAAGCGGCGACCTATACTTCATCATTCTGATGCTCTCTGAACTCCAAAATCGAAGCGTTTATCACAAATTTGGGTGTCATTTTGTTGAAAATTGGTGTCTCTATCCTATGGTGGCAAGTTGGTGGAAAAATAAAGTCTCCAAGGTTTTGCAAAAATAAAAAAAAGCCCTAGGGGTCTCAAAGCGGCGACCTATATTTTATCATTCTGATGCTCTCTTAACTCCAAAATCGAAGATTTTATCACAAATTTGGGTGTCACTTTGTTGAGAATTGGTGTCTCTATCCTATGGTGGCAAGTTGGTGGCAAAATAAAGTCTCCAAGGTTTTGCAAAAATGAAAAAAAGGCCCTAGGGGTATCAAAGCGGCGACCTATACTTCATCATTCTGATGCTCTCTGAACTCCAAAATCGAAGCTTTTATCACAAATTTGGGTGTCATTTTGTTGAAAATTGGTGTCGCTATCCTATGGTGGCAAGTTGGTGGCAAAATAAAGTCTCCAAGGTTTTGCAAAAATGAAAAAAAGGCCCTAGGGGTATCAAAGCGGCGACCTATACTTCATCATTCTGATGATCTCTGAACTCCAAAATCGAAGCGTTTATCACAAATTTGGGTGTCATTTTGTTGAAAATTGGTGTCTCTATCCTATGGCGGCATGTTGGTGGCAAAATAAAGTCTCCAAGGTTTTGCAAAAATGAAAATGGCCCTAGGGGTATCAAAGCGGCGACCTATACTTCATCATTCTGATGCTCTCTGAACTCCAAAATCGAAGCTTTTATCACAAATTTGGGTGTCATTTTGTTGAAAATTGGTGTCTCTATCCTATGGTTGCAAGTTGGTGGCAAAATAAAGTCTCCAAGGTTTTGCAAAAATGAAAAAAAGGCCCTAGGGGTATCAAAGCGGCGACCTATACTTCATCATTCTGATGATCTCTGAACTCCAAAATCGAAGCGTTTATCACAAATTTGGGTGTCATTTTGTTGAAAATTGGTGTCTCTATCCTATGGTGGCAAGTTGGTGGCTAAATAAAGTCTCCAAGTTTTGCAAAAATGAAAAAAAGGCCCTAGGTGTATCAAAGCGGCGACCTATGCTTCATCATTCTGATGATCTCTGAACTCCAAAATCGAAGCTTTTATCACAAATTTGGGTGTCATTTTGATCAAAATTGGTGTCTCTATCCTATGGCGGCATGTTGGTGGCAAAATAAAGCCTCCAAGGTTTTGCAAAAATGAAAAATGGCCCTAGGGGTATCAAAGCGGCGACCTATACTTCATCATTCTGATGCTCTCTGAACTCCAAAATCGAAGCTTTTATCACAAATTTGGGTGTCATTTTGTTGAAAATTGGTGTCTCTATCCTATGGTGGCAAGTTGGTGGCAAAATAAAGTCTCCAAGGTTTTGCAAAAATTAAAAAAACCCTAGGGGTCTCAAAGCGGCGACCTATATTTTATCATTCTGATGCTCTCTGAACTCCAAAATCGAAGCTTTTATCACAAATTTGGGTGTCACTTTGTTGAAAATTGGTGTCTCTATCCTATGGTGGCAACTTGGTGGCAAAATAAAGTCTCCAAGGTTTTGCAAAAATGAAAAAAAGCCCTAGGGGTCTCAAAGCGGCGACCTATATTTTATCATTCTGATGCTCTCTGAACTCCAAAATCGAAGCTTTTATCACAAATTTGGGTGTCGCTTTGTTGAAAATTGGTTCTCTATCCTATGGTGGCAAGTTGGTGGCTAAATAAAGTCTCCAAGGTTTTGCAAAAATGAAAAAAAGGCCCTAGGGGTATCAAGGCGGCGACCTATACTTCATCATTCTGATGCTCTCTGAACTCCAAAATCGAAGCGTTTATCACAAATTTGGGAGTCATTTTGTTGAAAATTGGTGTCTCTATCCTATGGTGGCAAGTTCGTGGAAAAATAAAGTCTCCAAGGTTTTGCAAAAATGAAAAAAAGGCCCTAGGGGTATCAAAGCGGCGACCTATACTTCATCATTCTGATGCTCTCTGAACTCCAAAATCGAAGCTTTTATCACAAGTTTGGGTGTCATTTTGTTGAAAATTGGTGTCTCTATCCTATGGTGGCAAGTTGGTGGCAAAATAAAGTCTCCAAGGTTTTGCAAAAATGAAAAAAAGGCCCTAGGGGTATCAAAGCGGCGACCTATACTTCATCATTCTGATGATCTCTGAACTCCAAAATCGAAGCGTTTATCACAAATTTGGGTGTCATTTTGTTGAAAATTGGTGTATCTATCCTATGGTGGCAAGTTGGTGGCAAAATAAAGTCTCCAAGGTTTTGCAAAAATGAAAAAAAGCCCTAGGGGTCTCAAAGCGGCGACCTATATTTTATCATTCTGATGCTCTCTGAACTCCAAAATCGAAGCTTTTATCACAAATTTGGGTGTCACTTTGTTGAAAATTGGTGTCTCTATCCTATGGTGGCAACTTGGTGGCAAAACAAAGTCTCCAAGGTTTTGCAAAAATGAAAAATGGCCCTAGGGGTATCAAAGCGGCGACCTATACTTCATCATTCTGATGCTCTCTGAACTCCAAAATCGAAGCTTTTATCACAAATTTGGGTGTCATTTTGTTGAAAATTGGTGTCTCTATCCTATGGTTGCAAGTTGGTGGCAAAATAAAGTCTCCAAGGTTTTGCAAAAATGAAAAAAAGGCCCTAGGGGTATCAAAGCGGCGACCTATACTTCATCATTCTGATGATCTCTGAACTCCAAAATCGAAGCGTTTATCACAAATTTGGGTGTCATTTTGTTGAAAATTGGTGTCTCTATCCTATGGTGGCAAGTTGGTGGCTAAATAAAGTCTCCAAGTTTTGCAAAAATGAAAAAAAGGCCCTAGGTGTATCAAAGCGGCGACCTATGCTTCATCATTCTGATGATCTCTGAACTCCAAAATCGAAGCTTTTATCACAAATTTGGGTGTCATTTTGATCAAAATTGGTGTCTCTATCCTATGGCGGCATGTTGGTGGCAAAATAAAGCCTCCAAGGTTTTGCAAAAATGAAAAATGGCCCTAGGGGTATCAAAGCGGCGACCTATACTTCATCATTCTGATGCTCTCTGAACTCCAAAATCGAAGCTTTTATCACAAATTTGGGTGTCATTTTGTTGAAAATTGGTGTCTCTATCCTATGGTGGCAAGTTGGTGGCAAAATAAAGTCTCCAAGGTTTTGCAAAAATTAAAAAAACCCTAGGGGTCTCAAAGCGGCGACCTATATTTTATCATTCTGATGCTCTCTGAACTCCAAAATCGAAGCTTTTATCACAAATTTGGGTGTCACTTTGTTGAAAATTGGTGTCTCTATCCTATGGTGGCAACTTGGTGGCAAAATAAAGTCTCCAAGGTTTTGCAAAAATGAAAAAAAGCCCTAGGGGTCTCAAAGCGGCGACCTATATTTTATCATTCTGATGCTCTCTGAACTCCAAAATCGAAGCTTTTATCACAAATTTGGGTGTCGCTTTGTTGAAAATTGGTTCTCTATCCTATGGTGGCAAGTTGGTGGCTAAATAAAGTCTCCAAGGTTTTGCAAAAATGAAAAAAAGGCCCTAGGGGTATCAAGGCGGCGACCTATACTTCATCATTCTGATGCTCTCTGAACTCCAAAATCGAAGCGTTTATCACAAATTTGGGAGTCATTTTGTTGAAAATTGGTGTCTCTATCCTATGGTGGCAAGTTCGTGGAAAAATAAAGTCTCCAAGGTTTTGCAAAAATGAAAAAAAGGCCCTAGGGGTATCAAAGCGGCGACCTATACTTCATCATTCTGATGCTCTCTTAACTCCAAAATCGAAGATTTTATCACAAATTTGGGTGTCACTTTGTTGAGAATTGGTGTCTCTATCCTATGGTGGCAAGTTGGTGGCAAAATAAAGTCTCCAAGGTTTTGCAAAAATGAAAAAAAGGCCCTAGGGGTATCAAAGCGGCGACCTATACTTCATCATTCTGATGCTCTCTGAACTCCAAAATCGAAGCTTTTATCACAAATTTGGGTGTCATTTTGTTGAAAATTGGTGTCGCTATCCTATGGTGGCAAGTTGGTGGCAAAATAAAGTCTCCAAGGTTTTGCAAAAATGAAAAAAAGGCCCTAGGGGTATCAAAGCGGCGACCTATACTTCATCATTCTGATGATCTCTGAACTCCAAAATCGAAGCGTTTATCACAAATTTGGGTGTCATTTTGTTGAAAATTGGTGTCTCTATCCTATGGCGGCATGTTGGTGGCAAAATAAAGTCTCCAAGGTTTTGCAAAAATGAAAAATGGCCCTAGGGGTATCAAAGCGGCGACCTATACTTCATCATTCTGATGCTCTCTGAACTCCAAAATCGAAGCTTTTATCACAAATTTGGGTGTCATTTTGTTGAAAATTGGTGTCTCTATCCTATGGTTGCAAGTTGGTGGCAAAATAAAGTCTCCAAGGTTTTGCAAAATGAAAAAAAGGCCCTAGGGGTATCAAAGCGGCGACCTATACTTCATCATTCTGATGATCTCTGAACTCCAAAATCGAAGCGTTTATCACAAATTTGGGTGTCATTTTGTTGAAAATTGGTGTCTCTATCCTATGGTGGCAAGTTGGTGGCTAAATAAAGTCTCCAAGTTTTGCAAAAATGAAAAAAAGGCCCTAGGTGTATCAAAGCGGCGACCTATGCTTCATCATTCTGATGATCTCTGAACTCCAAAATCGAAGCTTTTATCACAAATTTGGGTGTCATTTTGATCAAAATTGGTGTCTCTATCCTATGGCGGCATGTTGGTGGCAAAATAAAGCCTCCAAGGTTTTGCAAAAATGAAAAATGGCCCTAGGGGTATCAAAGCGGCGACCTATACTTCATCATTCTGATGCTCTCTGAACTCCAAAATCGAAGCTTTTATCACAAATTTGGGTGTCATTTTGTTGAAAATTGGTGTCTCTATCCTATGGTGGCAAGTTGGTGGCAAAATAAAGTCTCCAAGGTTTTGCAAAAATTAAAAAAAACCCTAGGGGTCTCAAAGCGGCGACCTATATTTTATCATTCTGATGCTCTCTGAACTCCAAAATCGAAGCTTTTATCACAAATTTGGGTGTCACTTTGTTGAAAATTGGTGTCTCTATCCTATGGTGGCAACTTGGTGGCAAAATAAAGTCTCCAAGGTTTTGCAAAAATGAAAAAAAGCCCTAGGGGTCTCAAAGCGGCGACCTATATTTTATCATTCTGATGCTCTCTGAACTCCAAAATCGAAGCTTTTATCACAAATTTGGGTGTCGCTTTGTTGAAAATTGGTTCTCTATCCTATGGTGGCAAGTTGGTGGCTAAATAAAGTCTCCAAGGTTTTGCAAAAATGAAAAAAAAGGCCCTAGGGGTATCAAGGCGGCGACCTATACTTCATCATTCTGATGCTCTCTGAACTCCAAAATCGAAGCGTTTATCACAAATTTGGGAGTCATTTTGTTGAAAATTGGTGTCTCTATCCTATGGTGGCAAGTTCGTGGAAAAATAAAGTCTCCAAGGTTTTGCAAAAATGAAAAAAAGGCCCTAGGGGTATCAAAGCGGCGACCTATACTTCATCATTCTGATGCTCTCTGAACTCCAAAATCGAAGCTTTTATCACAAGTTTGGGTGTCATTTTGTTGAAAATTGGTGTCTCTATCCTATGGTGGCAAGTTGGTGGCAAAATAAAGTCTCCAAGGTTTTGCAAAAATGAAAAAAAGGCCCTAGGGGTATCAAAGCGGCGACCTATACTTCATCATTCTGATGATCTCTGAACTCCAAAATCGAAGCGTTTATCACAAATTTGGGTGTCATTTTGTTGAAAATTGGTGTATCTATCCTATGGTGGCAAGTTGGTGGCAAAATAAAGTCTCCAAGGTTTTGCAAAAATGAAAAAAAGCCCTAGGGGTCTCAAAGCGGCGACCTATATTTTATCATTCTGATGCTCTCTGAACTCCAAAATCGAAGCTTTTATCACAAATTTGGGTGTCACTTTGTTGAAAATTGGTGTCTCTATCCTATGGTGGCAACTTGGTGGCAAAACAAAGTCTCCAAGGTTTTGCAAAAATGAAAAAAAGCCCTAGGGGTCTCAAAGCGGCGACCTATATTTTATCATTCTGATGCTCTCTGAACTCCAAAATCGAAGTTTTATCACAAATTTGGGTGTCGCTTTGTTGAAAATTGGTTTTCTATCCTATGGTGGCAAGTTGGTGGCTAAATAAAGTCTCCAAGGTTTTGCAAAAATGAAAAAAAGGCCCTAGGGGTATCAAAGCGGCGACCTATACTTCATCATTCTGATGCTCTCTGAACTCCAAAATCGAAGCGTTTATCACAAATTTGGGTGTCATTTTGTTGAAAATTGGTGTCTCTATCCTATGGTGGCAAGTTGGTGGAAAAATAAAGTCTCCAAGGTTTTGCAAAAATAAAAAAAAGCCCTAGGGGTCTCAAAGCGGCGACCTATATTTTATCATTCTGATGCTCTCTGAACTCCAAAATCGAAGCTTTTATCACAAATTTGGGTGTCACTTTGTTGAAAATTGGTGTCTCTATTCTATGGTGGCAAGTTGGTGGGTAAATAAAGTCTCCAAGGTTTTGCAAAAATGAAAAAAAGGCCCTAGGTGTATCAAAGCGGCGACCTATGCTTCATCATTCTGATGATCTCTGAACTCCAAAATCGAAGCTTTTATCACAAATTTGGGTGTCATTTTGATCAAAATTGGTGTCTCTATCCTATGGCGGCATGTTGGTGGCAAAATAAAGTCTCCAAGGTTTTGCAAAAATGAAAAATGGCCCTAGGGGTATCAAAGCGGCGACCTATACTTCATCATTCTGATGCTCTCTGAACTCCAAAATCGAAGCTTTTATCACAAGTTTGGGTGTCATTTTGTTGAAAATTGGTGTCTCTATCCTATGGTGGCAAGTTGGTGGCAAAATAAAGTCTCCAAGGTTTTGCAAAAATGAAAAAAAGGCCCTAGGGGTATCAAAGCGGCGACCTATACTTCATCATTCTGATGATCTCTGAACTCCAAAAATCGAAGCGTTTATCACAAATTTGGGTGTCATTTTGTTGAAAATTGGTGTATCTATCCTATGGTGGCAAGTTGGTGGCAAAATAAAGTCTCCAAGGTTTTGCAAAAATGAAAAAAAGCCCTAGGGGTCTCAAAGCGGCGACCTATATTTTATCATTCTGATGCTCTCTGAACTCCAAAATCGAAGCTTTTATCACAAATTTGGGTGTCACTTTGTTGAAAATTGGTGTCTCTATCCTATGGTGGCAACTTGGTGGCAAAACAAAGTCTCCAAGGTTTTGCAAAAATGAAAAAAGCCCTAGGGGTCTCAAAGCGGCGACCTATATTTTATCATTCTGATGCTCTCTGAACTCCAAAATCGAAGTTTTATCACAAATTTGGGTGTCGCTTTGTTGAAAATTGGTTTTCTATCCTATGGTGGCAAGTTGGTGGCTAAATAAAGTCTCCAAGGTTTTGCAAAAATGAAAAAAGGCCCTAGGGGTATCAAAGCGGCGACCTATACTTCATCATTCTGATGCTCTCTGAACTCCAAAATCGAAGCGTTTATCACAAATTTGGGTGTCATTTTGTTGAAAATTGGTGTCTCTATCCTATGGTGGCAAGTTGGTGGAAAAATAAAGTCTCCAAGGTTTTGCAAAAATAAAAAAAAGCCCTAGGGGTCTCAAAGCGGCGACCTATATTTTATCATTCTGATGCTCTCTGAACTCCAAAATCGAAGCTTTTATCACAAATTTGGGTGTCACTTTGTTGAAAATTGGTGTCTCTATTCTATGGTGGCAAGTTGGTGGTAAATAAAGTCTCCAAGGTTTTGCAAAAATGAAAAAAAGGCCCTAGGTGTATCAAAGCGGCGACCTATGCTTCATCATTCTGATGATCTCTGAACTCCAAAATCGAAGCTTTTATCACAAATTTGGGTGTCATTTTGATCAAAATTGGTGTCTCTATCCTATGGCGGCATGTTGGTGGCAAAATAAAGTCTCCAAGGTTTTGCAAAAATGAAAAATGGCCCTAGGGGTATCAAAGCGGCGACCTATACTTCATCATTCTGATGCTCTCTGAACTCCAAAATCGAAGCTTTTATCACAAATTTGGGTGTCATTTTGTTGAAAATTGGTGTCTCTATCCTATGGTGGCAAGTTGGTGGCAAAATAAAGTCTCCAAGGTTTTGCAAAAATGAAAAAAAGGCCCTAGGGGTATCAAAGCGGCGACCTATACTTCATCATTCTGATGATCTCTGAACTCCAAAATCGAAGCGTTTATCACAAATTTGGGTGTCATTTTGTTGAAAATTGGTGTGTCTATCCTATGGTGGCAAGTTGGTGGCAAAATAAAGTCTCCAAGGTTTGCAAAAATGAAAAAAAGCCCTAGGGGTCTCAAAGCGGCGACCTATATTTTATCATTCTGATGCTCTCTGAACTCCAAAATCGAAGCGTTTATCACAAATTTGGGTGTCATTTTGTTGAAAATTGGTGTATCTATCCTATGGTGGCAAGTTGGTGGCAAAATAAAGTCTCCAAGGTTTTGCAAAAATGAAAAAAAGCCCTAGGGGTCTCAAAGCGGCGACTATATTTTATCATTCTGATGCTCTCTGAACTCCAAAATCGAAGCTTTTATCAAAAATTTGGGTGTCACTTTGTTGAAAATTGGTGTCTCTATCCTATGGTGGCAAGTTGGTGGCTAAATAAAGTCTCCAAGGTTTTGCAAAAATGAAAAAAAGGCCCCAGGTGTATCAAAGCGGCGACCTATGCTTCATCATTCTGATGATCTCTGAACTCCAAAATCGAAGCTTTTATCACAAATTTGGGTGTCATTTTGATCAAAATTGGTGTCTCTATCCTATGGCGGCATGTTAGTGGCAAAATAAAGTCTCCAAGGTTTTGCAAAAATGAAAAATGGCCCTAGGGGTATCAAAGCGGCGACCTATACTTCATCATTCTGATGCTCTCTGAACTCCAAAATCGAAGCTTTTATCACAAATTTGGGTGTCACTTTGTTGAAAATTGGTGTATCTATCCTATGGTGGCAAGTTGGTGGCAAAATAAAGTCTCCA
Organism: Mesoplodon mirus; assembly: GCF_964341445.2. NCBI lineage: Eukaryota > Metazoa > Chordata > Mammalia > Artiodactyla > Ziphiidae > Mesoplodon > Mesoplodon mirus. The sequence goes on along the minus strand of NW_028294289.1, from coordinate 15,092 downwards.
AGGTTTTGCAAAAATGAAAAAAAGCCCTAGGGGTCTCAAAGCGGCGACCTATATTTTATCATTCTGATGCTCTCTGAACTCCAAAATCGAAGCTTTTATCACAAATTTGGGTGTCACTTTGTTGAAAATTGGTGTCTCTATCCTATGGTGGCAACTTGGTGGCAAAACAAAGTCTCCAAGGTTTTGCAAAAATGAAAAAAAGCCCTAGGGGTCTCAAAGCGGCGACCTATATTTTATCATTCTGATGCTCTCTGAACTCCAAAATCGAAGTTTTATCACAAATTTGGGTGTCGCTTTGTTGAAAATTGGTTTTCTATCCTATGGTGGCAAGTTGGTGGCTAAATAAAGTCTCCAAGGTTTTGCAAAAATGAAAAAAAGGCCCTAGGGGTATCAAAGCGGCGACCTATACTTCATCATTCTGATGCTCTCTGAACTCCAAAATCGAAGCGTTTATCACAAATTTGGGTGTCATTTTGTTGAAAATTGGTGTCTCTATCCTATGGTGGCAAGTTGGTGGAAAAATAAAGTCTCCAAGGTTTTGCAAAAATAAAAAAAAGCCCTAGGGGTCTCAAAGCGGCGACCTATATTTTATCATTCTGATGCTCTCTGAACTCCAAAATCGAAGCTTTTATCACAATTTGGGTGTCACTTTGTTGAAAATTGGTGTCTCTATTCTATGGTGGCAAGTTGGTGGGTAAATAAAGTCTCCAAGGTTTTGCAAAAATGAAAAAAAGGCCCTAGGTGTATCAAAGCGGCGACCTATGCTTCATCATTCTGATGATCTCTGAACTCCAAAATCGAAGCTTTTATCACAAATTTGGGTGTCATTTTGATCAAAATTGGTGTCTCTATCCTATGGCGGCATGTTGGTGGCAAAATAAAGTCTCCAAGGTTTTGCAAAAAATGAAAAATGGCCCTAGGGGTATCAAAGCGGCGACCTATACTTCATCATTCTGATGCTCTCTGAACTCCAAAATCGAAGCTTTTATCACAAATTTGGGTGTCATTTTGTTGAAAATTGGTGTCTCTATCCTATGGTGGCAAGTTGGTGGCAAAATAAAGTCTCCAAGGTTTTGCAAAAATGAAAAAAGGCCCTAGGGGTATCAAAGCGGCGACCTATACTTCATCATTCTGATGATCTCTGAACTCCAAAATCGAAGCGTTTATCACAAATTTGGGTGTCATTTTGTTGAAAATTGGTGTGTCTATCCTATGGTGGCAAGTTGGTGGCAAAATAAAGTCTCCAAGGTTTGCAAAAATGAAAAAAAGCCCTAGGGGTCTCAAAGCGGCGACCTATATTTTATCATTCTGATGCTCTCTGAACTCCAAAATCGAAGCGTTTATCACAAATTTGGGTGTCATTTTGTTGAAAATTGGTGTATCTATCCTATGGTGGCAAGTTGGTGGCAAAATAAAGTCTCCAAGGTTTTGCAAAAATGAAAAAAAGCCCTAGGGGTCTCAAAGCGGCGACCTATATTTTATCATTCTGATGCTCTCTGAACTCCAAAATCGAAGCTTTTATCAAAAATTTGGGTGTCACTTTGTTGAAAATTGGTGTCTCTATCCTATGGTGGCAAGTTGGTGGCTAAATAAAGTCTCCAAGGTTTTGCAAAAATGAAAAAAAGGCCCCAGGTGTATCAAAGCGGCGACCTATGCTTCATCATTCTGATGATCTCTGAACTCCAAAATCGAAGCTTTTATCACAAATTTGGGTGTCATTTTGATCAAAATTGGTGTCTCTATCCTATGGCGGCATGTTAGTGGCAAAATAAAGTCTCCAAGGTTTTGCAAAAATGAAAATGGCCCTAGGGGTATCAAAGCGGCGACCTATACTTCATCATTCTGATGCTCTCTGAACTCCAAAATCGAAGCTTTTATCACAAATTTGGGTGTCATTTTGTTGAAAATTGGTGTCTCTATCCTATGGTGGCAAGTTGGTGGCAAAATAAAGTCTCCAAGGTTTTGCAAAAATGAAAAAAAGGCCCTAGGGGTATCAAAGCGGCGACCTATACTTCATCATTCTGATGCTCTCTGAACTCCAAAATCGAAGCTTTTATCACAAATTTGGGTGTCATTTTGTTGAAAATTGGTGTCTCTATCCTATGGTGGCAAGTTGGTGGCAAAATAAAGTCTCCAAGGTTTTGCAAAAATGAAAAAAAGGCCCTAGGGGTATCAAAGCGGCGACCTATACTTCATCATTCTGATGATCTCTGAACTCCAAAATCGAAGCGTTTATCACAAATTTGGGTGTCATTTTGTTGAAAATTGGTGTGTCTATCCTATGGTGGCAAGTTGGTGGCAAAATAAAGTCTCCAAGGTTTGCAAAAATGAAAAAAAGCCCTAGGGGTCTCAAAGCGGCGACCTATATTTTATCATTCTGATGCTCTCTGAACTCCAAAATCGAAGCGTTTATCACAAATTTGGGTGTCATTTTGTTGAAAATTGGTGTATCTATCCTATGGTGGCAAGTTGGTGGCTAAATAAAGTCTCCAAGGTTTTGCAAAAATAAAAAAAAGCCCTAGGGGTCTCAAAGCGGCGACCTATATTTTATCATTCTGATGCTCTCTGAACTCCAAAATCGAAGCTTTTATCAAAAATTTGGGTGTCACTTTGTTGAAAATTGGTGTCTCTATCCTATGGTGGCAAGTTGGTGGCTAAATAAAGTCTCCAAGGTTTTGCAAAAATGAAAAAAAGGCCCCAGGTGTATCAAAGCGGCGACCTATGCTTCATCATTCTGATGATCTCTGAACTCCAAAATCGAAGCTTTTATCACAAATTTGGGTGTCATTTTGATCAAAATTGGTGTCTCTATCCTATGGCGGCATGTTAGTGGCAAAATAAAGTCTCCAAGGTTTTGCAAAAATGAAAAATGGCCCTAGGGGTATCAAAGCGGCGACCTATACTTCATCATTCTGATGCTCTCTGAACTCCAAAATCGAAGCTTTTATCACAAATTTGGGTGTCATTTTGTTGAAAATTGGTGTCTCTATCCTATGGTGGCAAGTTGGTGGCAAAATAAAGTCTCCAAGGTTTTGCAAAAATGAAAAAAAGGCCCTAGGGGTATCAAAGCGGCGACCTATACTTCATCATTCTGATGCTCTCTGAACTCCAAAATCGAAGCTTTTATCACAAATTTGGGTGTCATTTTGTTGAAAATTGGTGTCTCTATCCTATGGTGGCAAGTTGGTGGCAAAATAAAGTCTCCAAGGTTTTGCAAAAATGAAAAAACCCTAGGGGTCTCAAAGCGGCGACCTATATTTTATCATTCTGATGCTCTCTGAACTCCAAAATCGAAGTTTTATCACAAATTTGGGTGTCGCTTTGTTGAAAATTGGTTTTCTATCCTATGGTGGCAAGTTGGTGGCTAAATAAAGTCTCCAAGGTTTTGCAAAAATGAAAAAAAGGCCCTAGGGGTATCAAAGCGGCGACCTATACTTCATCATTCTGATGCTCTCTGAACTCCAAAATCGAAGCGTTTATCACAAATTTGGGTGTCATTTTGTTGAAAATTGGTGTCTCTATCCTATGGTGGCAAGTTGGTGGCAAAATAAAGTCTCCAAGGTTTTGCAAAAATGAAAAAAAGGCCCTAGGGGTATCAAAGCGGCGACCTATACTTCATCATTCTGATGCTCTCTGAACTCCAAAATCGAAGCTTTTATCACAAATTTGGGTGTCATTTTGTTGAAAATTGGTGTCTCTATCCTATGGTGGCAAGTTGGTGGCAAAATAAAGTCTCCAAGGTTTTGCAAAAATGAAAAAAAGGCCCTAGGGGTATCAAAGCGGCGACCTATACTTCATCATTCTGATGATCTCTGAACTCCAAAATCGAAGCGTTTATCACAAATTTGGGTGTCATTTTGTTGAAAATTGGTGTGTCTATCCTATGGTGGCAAGTTGGTGGCAAAATAAAGTCTCCAAGGTTTGCAAAAATGAAAAAAGCCCTAGGGGTCTCAAAGCGGCGACCTATATTTTATCATTCTGATGCTCTCTGAACTCCAAAATCGAAGCGTTTATCACAAATTTGGGTGTCATTTTGTTGAAAATTGGTGTATCTATCCTATGGTGGCAAGTTGGTGGCTAAATAAAGTCTCCAAGGTTTTGCAAAAATAAAAAAAAGCCCTAGGGGTCTCAAAGCGGCGACCTATATTTTATCATTCTGATGCTCTCTGAACTCCAAAATCGAAGCTTTTATCAAAAATTTGGGTGTCACTTTGTTGAAAATTGGTGTCTCTATCCTATGGTGGCAAGTTGGTGGCTAAATAAAGTCTCCAAGGTTTTGCAAAAATGAAAAAAAGGCCCCAGGTGTATCAAAGCGGCGACCTATGCTTCATCATTCTGATGATCTCTGAACTCCAAAATCGAAGCTTTTATCACAAATTTGGGTGTCATTTTGATCAAAATTGGTGTCTCTATCCTATGGCGGCATGTTAGTGGCAAAATAAAGTCTCCAAGGTTTTGCAAAAATGAAAAATGGCCCTAGGGGTATCAAAGCGGCGACCTATACTTCATCATTCTGATGCTCTCTGAACTCCAAAATCGAAGCTTTTATCACAAATTTGGGTGTCATTTTGTTGAAAAATTGGTGTCTCTATCCTATGGTGGCAAGTTGGTGGCAAAATAAAGTCTCCAAGGTTTTGCAAAAATGAAAAAAAGGCCCTAGGGGTATCAAAGCGGCGACCTATACTTCATCATTCTGATGCTCTCTGAACTCCAAAATCGAAGCTTTTATCACAAATTTGGGTGTCATTTTGTTGAAAATTGGTGTCTCTATCCTATGGTGGCAAGTTGGTGGCAAAATAAAGTCTCCAAGGTTTGCAAAAATGAAAAAAAGCCCTAGGGGTCTCAAAGCGGCGACCTATATTTTATCATTCTGATGCTCTCTGAACTCCAAAATCGAAGTTTTTATCACAAATTTGGGTGTCGCTTTGTTGAAAATTGGTTTTCTATCCTATGGTGGCAAGTTGGTGGCTAAATAAAGTCTCCAAGGTTTTGCAAAAATGAAAAAAAGGCCCTAGGGGTATCAAAGCGGCGACCTATACTTCATCATTCTGATGCTCTCTGAACTCCAAAATCGAAGCGTTTATCACAAATTTGGGTGTCATTTTGTTGAAAATTGGTGTCTCTATCCTATGGTGGCAAGTTGGTGGAAAAATAAAGTCTCCAAGGTTTTGCAAAAATAAAAAAAAGCCCTAGGGGTCTCAAAGCGGCGACCTATATTTTATCATTCTGATGCTCTCTGAACTCCAAAATCGAAGCTTTTATCACAAATTTGGGTGTCACTTTGTTGAAAATTGGTGTCTCTATCCTATGGTGGCAAGTTGGTGGGTAAATAAAGTCTCCAAGGTTTTGCAAAAATGAAAAAAAGGCCCTAGGTGTATCAAAGCGGCGACCTATGCTTCATCATTCTGATGATCTCTGAACTCCAAAATCGAAGCTTTTATCACAAATTTGGGTGTCATTTTGATCAAAATTGGTGTCTCTATCCTATGGCGGCATGTTGGTGGCAAAATAAAGTCTCCAAGGTTTTGCAAAAATGAAAAATGGCCCTAGGGGTATCAAAGCGGCGACCTATACTTCATCATTCTGATGCTCTCTGAACTCCAAAATCGAAGCTTTTATCACAAATTTGGGTGTCATTTTGTTGAAAATTGGTGTCTCTATCCTATGGTGGCAAGTTGGTGGCAAAATAAAGTCTCCAAGGTTTTGCAAAAATGAAAAAAAGGCCCTAGGGGTATCAAAGCGGCGACCTATACTTCATCATTCTGATGATCTCTGAACTCCAAAATCGAAGCGTTTATCACAAATTTGGGTGTCATTTTGTTGAATAAATTGGTGTGTCTATCCTATGGTGGCAAGTTGGTGGCAAAATAAAGTCTCCAAGGTTTGCAAAAATGAAAAAAAGCCCTAGGGGTCTCAAAGCGGCGACCTATATTTTATCATTCTGATGCTCTCTGAACTCCAAAATCGAAGCGTTTATCACAAATTTGGGTGTCATTTTGTTGAAAATTGGTGTATCTATCCTATGGTGGCAAGTTGGTGGCTAAATAAAGTCTCCAAGGTTTTGCAAAAATAAAAAAAAGCCCTAGGGGTCTCAAAGCGGCGACCTATATTTTATCATTCTGATGCTCTCTGAACTCCAAAATCGAAGCTTTTATCAAAAATTTGGGTGTCACTTTGTTGAAAATTGGTGTCTCTATCCTATGGTGGCAAGTTGGTGGCTAAATAAAGTCTCCAAGGTTTTGCAAAAATGAAAAAAAGGCCCCAGGTGTATCAAAGCGGCGACCTATGCTTCATCATTCTGATGATCTCTGAACTCCAAAATCGAAGCTTTTATCACAAATTTGGGTGTCATTTTGATCAAAATTGGTGTCTCTATCCTATGGCGGCATGTTAGTGGCAAAATAAAGTCTCCAAGGTTTTGCAAAAATGAAAATGGCCCTAGGGGTATCAAAGCGGCGACCTATACTTCATCATTCTGATGCTCTCTGAACTCCAAAATCGAAGCTTTTATCACAAATTTGGGTGTCATTTTGTTGAAAATTGGTGTCTCTATCCTATGGTGGCAAGTTGGTGGCAAAATAAAGTCTCCAAGGTTTTGCAAAAATGAAAAAAAGGCCCTAGGGGTATCAAAGCGGCGACCTATACTTCATCATTCTGATGCTCTCTGAACTCCAAAATCGAAGCTTTTATCACAAATTTGGGTGTCATTTTGTTGAAAATTGGTGTCTCTATCCTATGGTGGCAAGTTGGTGGCAAAATAAAGTCTCCAAGGTTTTGCAAAAATGAAAAAAAGGCCCTAGGGTATCAAAGCGGCGACCTATACTTCATCATTCTGATGATCTCTGAACTCCAAAATCGAAGCGTTTATCACAAATTTGGGTGTCATTTTGTTGAAAATTGGTGTGTCTATCCTATGGTGGCAAGTTGGTGGCAAAATAAAGTCTCCAAGGTTTGCAAAAATGAAAAAAAGCCCTAGGGGTCTCAAAGCGGCGACCTATATTTTATCATTCTGATGCTCTCTGAACTCCAAAATCGAAGCGTTTATCACAAATTTGGGTGTCATTTTGTTGAAAATTGGTGTATCTATCCTATGGTGGCAAGTGGTGGCTAAATAAAGTCTCCAAGGTTTTGCAAAAATAAAAAAAAGCCCTAGGGGTCTCAAAGCGGCGACCTATATTTTATCATTCTGATGCTCTCTGAACTCCAAAATCGAAGCTTTTATCAAAAATTTGGGTGTCACTTTGTTGAAAATTGGTGTCTCTATCCTATGGTGGCAAGTTGGTGGCTAAATAAAGTCTCCAAGGTTTTGCAAAAATGAAAAAAAGGCCCCAGGTGTATCAAAGCGGCGACCTATGCTTCATCATTCTGATGATCTCTGAACTCCAAAATCGAAGCTTTTATCACAAATTTGGGTGTCATTTTGATCAAAATTGGTGTCTCTATCCTATGGCGGCATGTTAGTGGCAAAATAAAGTCTCCAAGGTTTTGCAAAAATGAAAAATGGCCCTAGGGGTATCAAAGCGGCGACCTATACTTCATCATTCTGATGCTCTCTGAACTCCAAAATCGAAGCTTTTATCACAAATTTGGGTGTCATTTTGTTGAAAATTGGTGTCTCTATCCTATGGTGGCAAGTTGGTGGCAAAATAAAGTCTCCAAGGTTTTGCAAAAATGAAAAATGGCCCTAGGGGTATCAAAGCGGCGACCTATACTTCATCATTCTGATGCTCTCTGAACTCCAAAATCGAAGCTTTTATCACAAATTTGGGTGTCATTTTGTTTGAAAATTGGTGTCTCTATCCTATGGTGGCAAGTTGGTGGCAAAATAAAGTCTCCAAGGTTTTGCAAAAATGAAAAAAAGGCCCTAGGGGTATCAAAGCGGCGACCTATACTTCATCATTCTGATGCTCTCTGAACTCCAAAATCGAAGCTTTATCACAAATTTGGGTGTCATTTTGTTGAAAATTGGTGTCTCTATCCTATGGTGGCAAGTTGGTGGCAAAATAAAGTTCTCCAAGGTTTTGCAAAAATGAAAAAAAGCCCTAGGGGTCTCAAAGCGGCGACCTATATTTTATCATTCTGATGCTCTCTGAACTCCAAAATCGAAGTTTTATCACAAATTTGGGTGTCGCTTTGTTGAAAATTGGTTTTCTATCCTATGGTGGCAAGTTGGTGGCTAAATAAAGTCTCCAAGGTTTTGCAAAAATGAAAAAAAGGCCCTAGGGGTATCAAAGCGGCGACCTATACTTCATCATTCTGATGCTCTCTGAACTCCAAAATCGAAGCTTTTATCACAAATTTGGGTGTCATTTTGTTGAAAATTGGTGTCTCTATCCTATGGTGGCAAGTTGGTGGCAAAATAAAGTCTCCAAGGTTTTGCAAAAATGAAAAAAAGGCCCTAGGGGTATCAAAGCGGCGACCTATACTTCATCATTCTGATGATCTCTGAACTCCAAAATCGAAGCGTTTATCACAAATTTGGGTGTCATTTTGTTGAAAATTGGTGTGTCTATCCTATGGTGGCAAGTTGGTGGCAAAATAAAGTCTCCAAGGTTTGCAAAAAATGAAAAAAAGCCCTAGGGGTCTCAAAGCGGCGACCTATATTTTATCATTCTGATGCTCTCTGAACTCCAAAATCGAAGCGTTTATCACAAATTTGGGTGTCATTTTGTTGAAAATTGGTGTATCTATCCTATGGTGGCAAGTTGGTGGCTAAATAAAGTCTCCAAGGTTTGCAAAAATAAAAAAAAGCCCTAGGGGTCTCAAAGCGGCGACCTATATTTTATCATTCTGATGCTCTCTGAACTCCAAAATCGAAGCTTTTATCAAAAATTTGGGTGTCACTTTGTTGAAAATTGGTGTCTCTATCCTATGGTGGCAAGTTGGTGGCTAAATAAAGTCTCCAAGGTTTTGCAAAAATGAAAAAAAGGCCCCAGGTGTATCAAAGCGGCGACCTATGCCTTCATCATTCTGATGATCTCTGAACTCCAAAATCGAAGCTTTTATCACAAATTTGGGTGTCATTTTGATCAAAATTGGTGTCTCTATCCTATGGCGGCATGTTAGTGGCAAAATAAAGTCTCCAAGGTTTTGCAAAAAATGAAAAATGGCCCTAGGGGTATCAAAGCGGCGACCTATACTTCATCATTCTGATGCTCTCTGAACTCCAAAATCGAAGCTTTTATCACAAATTTGGGTGTCATTTTGTTGAAAATGGTGTCTCTATCCTATGGTGGCAAGTTGGTGGCAAAATAAAGTCTCCAAGGTTTTGCAAAAATGAAAAATGGCCCTAGGGGTATCAAAGCGGCGACCTATACTTCATCATTCTGATGCTCTCTGAACTCCAAAATCGAAGCTTTTATCACAAATTTGGGTGTCATTTTGTTGAAAATTGGTGTCTCTATCCTATGGTGGCAAGTTGGTGGCAAAATAAAGTCTCCAAGGTTTTGCAAAAATGAAAAAAAGGCCCTAGGGGTATCAAAGCGGCGACCTATACTTCATCATTCTGATGCTCTCTGAACTCCAAAATCGAAGCTTTTATCACAAATTTGGGTGTCATTTTGTTGAAAATTGGTGTCTCTATCCTATGGTGGCAAGTTGGTGGCAAAATAAAGTCTCCAAGGTTTTGCAAAAATGAAAAAAGCCCTAGGGGTCTCAAAGCGGCGACCTATATTTTATCATTCTGATGCTCTCTGAACTCCAAAATCGAAGTTTTATCACAAATTTGGGTGTCGCTTTGTTGAAAATTGGTTTTCTATCCTATGGTGGCAAGTTGGTGGCTAAATAAAGTCTCCAAGGTTTTGCAAAAATGAAAAAAAGGCCCTAGGGGTATCAAAGCGGCGACCTATACTTCATCATTCTGATGCTCTCTGAACTCCAAAATCGAAGCGTTTATCACAAATTTGGGTGTCATTTTGTTGAAAATTGGTGTCTCTATCCTATGGTGGCAAGTTGGTGGAAAATGAAGTCTCCAAGGTTTTGCAAAAATAAAAAAAAGCCTAGGGGTCTCAAAGCGGCGACCTATATTTTATCATTCTGATGCTCTCTGAACTCCAAAATCGAAGCTTTTATCACAAATTTGGGTGTCACTTTGTTGAAATTGGTGTCTCTATCCTATGGTGGCAAGTTGGTGGGTAAATAAAGTCTCCAAGGTTTTGCAAAAATGAAAAAAGGCCCTAGGTGTATCAAAGCGGCGACCTATGCTTCATCATTCTGATGATCTCTGAACTCCAAAATCGAAGCTTTTATCACAAATTTGGGTGTCATTTTGATCAAAATTGGTGTCTCTATCCTATGGCGGCATGTTGGTGGCAAAATAAAGTCTCCAAGGTTTGCAAAAATGAAAATGGCCCTAGGGGTATCAAAGCGGCGACCTATACTTCATCATTCTGATGCTCTCTGAACTCCAAATCGAAGCTTTTATCACAAATTTGGGTGTCATTTTGTTGAAAATTGGTGTCTCTATCCTATGGTGGCAAGTTGGTGGCAAAAATAAAGTCTCCAAGGTTTTGCAAAAATGAAAAAAAGGCCCTAGGGGTATCAAAGCGGCGACCTATACTTCATCATTCTGATGATCTCTGAACTCCAAAATCGAAGCGTTTATCACAAATTTGGGTGTCATTTTGTTGAAATAAATGGTGTGTCTATCCTATGGTGGCAAGTTGGTGGCAAAATAAAGTCTCCAAGGTTGCAAAATGAAAAAAGCCCTAGGGGTCTCAAAGCGGCGACCTATATTTTATCATTCTGATGCTCTCTGAACTCCAAAATCGAAGCGTTTATCACAAATTTGGGTGTCATTTTGTTGAAAATTGGTGTATCTATCCTATGGTGGCAAGTTGGTGGCTAAATAAAGTCTGCAAGGTTTTGCAAAAATAAAAAAAGCCCTAGGGGTCTCAAAGCGGCGACCTATATTTTATCATTCTGATGCTCTCTGAACTCCAAAATCGAAGCTTTTATCAAAAATTTGGGTGTCACTTTGTTGAAAATTGGTGTCTCTATCCTATGGTGGCAAGTTGGTGGCTAAATAAAGTCTCCAAGGTTTTGCAAAAATGAAAAAAAGGCCCCAGGTGTATCAAAGCGGCGACCTATGCTTCATCATTCTGATGATCTCTGAACTCCAAAATCGAAGCTTTTATCACAAATTTGGGTGTCATTTTGATCAAAATTGGTGTCTCTATCCTATGGCGGCATGTTAGTGGCAAAATAAAGTCTCCAAGGTTTTGCAAAAATGAAAAATGGCCCTAGGGGTATCAAAGCGGCGACCTATACTTCATCATTCTGATGCTCTCTGAACTCCAAAATCGAAGCTTTTATCACAAATTTGGGTGTCATTTTGTTGAAAATTGGTGTCTCTATCCTATGGTGGCAAGTTGGTGGCAAAATAAAGTCTCCAAGGTTTTGCAAAAATGAAAAAAAGGCCCTAGGGGTATCAAAGCGGCGACCTATACTTCATCATTCTGATGCTCTCTGAACTCCAAAATCGAAGCTTTTATCACAAATTTGGGTGTCATTTTGTTGAAAATTGGTTTTCTATCCTATGGTGGCAAGTTGGTGGCTAAATAAAGTCTCCAAGGTTTTGCAAAAATGAAAAAAAGGCCCTAGGGGTATCAAAGCGGCGACCTATACTTCATCATTCTGATGCTCTCTGAACTCCAAAATCGAAGCGTTTATCACAAATTTGGGTGTCATTTTGTTGAAAATTGGTGTCTCTATCCTATGGTGGCAAGTTGGTGGAAAAATGAAGTCTCCAAGGTTTTGCAAAAATAAAAAAAAGCCCTAGGGGTCTCAAAGCGGCGACCTATATTTTATCATTCTGATGCTCTCTGAACTCCAAAATCGAAGCTTTTATCACAAATTTGGGTGTCACTTTGTTGAAATTGGTGTCTCTATCCTATGGTGGCAGTTGGTGGGTAAAATAAAGTCTCCAAGGTTTTGCAAAAATGAAAAAAGGCCCTAGGTGTATCAAAGCGGCGACCTATGCTTCATCATTCTGATGATCTCTGAACTCCAAAATCGAAGCTTTTATCACAAATTTGGGTGTCATTTTGATCAAAATTGGTGTCTCTATCCTATGGCGGCATGTTGGTGGCAAAATAAAGTCTCCAAGGTTTTGCAAAAATGAAAAATGGCCCTAGGGGTATCAAAGCGGCGACCTATACTTCATCATTCTGATGCTCTCTGAACTCCAAAATCGAAGCTTTTATCACAAATTTGGGTGTCATTTTGTTGAAAATTGGTGTCTCTATCATGGTGGCAAGTTGGTGGCAAAATAAAGTCTCCAAGGTTTGCAAAAATGAAAAAAAGGCCTAGGGGTATCAAAGCGGCGACCTATACTTCATCATTCTGATGATCTCTGAACTCCAAAATCGAAGCGTTTATCACAAATTTGGGTGTCATTTTGTTGAATAAATTGGTGTGTCTATCCTATGGTGGCAAGTTGGTGGCAAAATAAAGTCTCCAAGGTTTGCAAAAATGAAAAAAAGCCCTAGGGGTCTCAAGCGGCGACCTATATTTTATCATTCTGATGCTCTCTGAACTCCAAAATCGAAGCGTTTATCACAAATTTGGGTGTCATTTTGTTGAAAATTGGTGTATCTATCCTATGGTGGGCAAGTTGGTGGCTAAATAAAGTCTGCAAGGTTTTGCAAAAATAAAAAAAAGCCTAGGGGTCTCAAAGCGGCGACCTATATTTTATCATTCTGATGCTCTCTGAACTCAAAATCGAAGCTTTTATCAAAATTTGGGTGTCACTTTGTTGAAAATTGGTGTCTCTATCCTATGGTGGCAAGTTGGTGGCTAAATAAAGTCTCCAAGGTTTTGCAAAAATGAAAAAAAGGCCCCAGGTGTATCAAAGCGGCGACCTATGCTTCATCATTCTGATGATCTCTGAACTCCAAAATCGAAGCTTTTATCACAAATTTGGGTGTCATTTTGATCAAAATTGGTGTCTCTATCCTATGGCGGCATGTTAGTGGCAAAATAAAGTCTCCAAGGTTTTGCAAAAATGAAAAATGGCCCTAGGGGTATCAAAGCGGCGACCTATACTTCATCATTCTGATGCTCTCTGAACTCCAAAATCGAAGCTTTTATCACAAATTTGGGTGTCATTTTGTTGAAAATTGGTGTCTCTATCCTATGGTGGCAAGTTGGTGGCAAAATAAAGTCTCCAAGGTTTTGCAAAAAATGAAAAAAAGGCCCTAGGGGTATCAAAGCGGCGACCTTATACTTCATCATTCTGATGCTCTCTGAACTCCAAAATCGAAGCTTTTATCACAAATTTGGGTGTCATTTGTTGAAAATTGGTGTCTCTATCCTATGGTGGCAAGTTGGTGGCAAAATAAGTCTCCAAGGTTTTGCAAAAATGAAAAAAAAGGCCCTAGGGGTATCAAAGCGGCGACCTATACTTCATCATTCTGATGATCTCTGAACTCCAAAATCGAAGCGTTTATCACAAATTTGGGTGTCATTTTGTTGAAAATTGGTGTGTCTATCCTATGGTGGCAAGTTGGGTGGCAAAATAAAGTCTCCAAGGTTTGCAAAAATGAAAAAAAGCCCTAGGGGTCTCAAAGCGGCGACCTATATTTTATCATTCTGATGCTCTCTGAACTCCAAAATCGAAGCGTTTATCACAAATTTGGGTGTCATTTTGTTGAAAATTGGTGTATCTATCCTATGGTGGCAAGTTGGTGGCTAAATAAAGTCTCCAAGGTTTTGCAAAAATAAAAAAAAGCCCTAGGGGTCTCAAAGCGGCGACCTATATTTTATCATTCTGATGCTCTCTGAACTCAAAATCGAAGCTTTTATCAAAAATTTGGGTGTCACTTTGTTGAAAATTGGTGTCTCTATCCTATGGTGGCAAGTTGGTGGCTAAATAAAGTCTCCAAGGTTTTGCAAAAATGAAAAAAAGGCCCCAGGTGTATCAAAGCGGCGACCTATGCTTCATCATTCTGATGATCTCTGAACTCCAAAATCGAAGCTTTTATCACAAATTTGGGTGTCATTTTGATCAAAATTGGTGTCTCTATCCTATGGCGGCATGTTAGTGGCAAAATAAAGTCTCCAAGGTTTTGCAAAAATGAAAAATGGCCCTAGGGGTATCAAAGCGGCGACCTATACTTCATCATTCTGATGCTCTCTGAACTCCAAAATCGAAGCTTTTATCACAAATTTGGGTGTCATTTTGTTGAAAATTGGTGTCTCTATCCTATGGTGGCAAGTTGGTGGCAAAATAAAGTCTCCAAGGTTTTGCAAAAATGAAAAAAAAGGCCCTAGGGGTATCAAAGCGGCGACCTATACTTCATCATTCTGATGATCTCTGAACTCCAAAATCGAAGCGTTTATCACAAATTTGGGTGTCATTTTGTTGAAAATTGGTGTCTCTATCCTATGGTGGCATGTTGGTGGCTAAATAAAGTCTCCAAGGTTTTGCAAAAATAAAAAAAAGCCCTAGGGGTCTCAAAGCGGCGACCTATATTTTATCATTCTGATGCTCTCTGAACTCCAAAATCGAAGCTTTTATCAAAAATTTGGGTGTCACTTTGTTGAAAATTGGTGTCTCTATCCTATGGTGGCAAGTTGGTGGCTAAATAAAGTCTCCAAGGTTTTGCAAAAATGAAAAAAAGGCCCCAGGTGTATCAAAGCGGCGACCTATGCTTCATCATTCTGATGATCTCTGAACTCCAAAATCGAAGCTTTTATCACAAATTTGGGTGTCATTTTGATCAAAATTGGTGTCTCTATTCCTATGGCGGCAAGTTGGTGGCAAAATAAAGTCTCCAAGGTTTTGCAAAAATGAAAAAAAGGCCCTAGGGGTATCAAAGCGGCGACCTATATTTTATCATTCTGATGCTCTCTGAACTCCAAAATCGAAGCTTTTATCAAAAATTTGGGTGTCATTTTGTTGAAAATTGGTGTGTCTATCCTATGGTGGCAAGTTGGTGGCAAAATAAAGTCTCCAAGGTTTGCAAAAATGAAAAAAAAGCCCTAGGGGTCTCAAAGCGGCGGACTATATTTTATCATTCTGATGCTCTCTGAACTCCAAAATCGAAGCGTTTATCACAAATTTGGGTGTCATTTTGTTGAAAATTGGTGTA